>NC_056741.1:1979507979-1979655479 GCF_019279795.1 Protopterus annectens | reverse complement strand
CCATGGAACATCTTGGGCATTACCTTATTGTACTATTTCACTCCTGAAGAATAGGGAATATATAACTTTTAATTACTGATGGATAGCTACAAGAAGCTACATATCTATGTTTCTACCTGACAGATGATATAGTTCTTGTGGTGATTAAGCTATATACTCAATATTTCTGTGCTATTTACTTATCATACTGATATCATATGTTGCCAGAAATGAAGACAAATTGTAAAATTTGCTAAATATATCTGCAGAAGTGAAGATATGTATTTTATGTGTTTGGAAGTACAGAAGTGTTATTCTCAGCAGAAAAACGGACCACCTGCAACCAAATTTCATCCATGCTTGTCAAATAAATTTAGCAGAAAACTGGGGATCTGTGTTAGTTCATTGAAAAACACATTGCTGAAATCCACATAAAACCACACAACACGCACCAACAACACAATGCAATGTTTTTGCAGGGGACACAAGCCCCCCATGCCCCCCATACCCCTTGCTGATTATTTATATCAACTCCAAGATTACACTACAATGGGGAAAAAGGCAAATTCCATGATCCCTAGTTTACCACGATCTCAGTCAGAATGGTTCGATGAACCAAACTGTCAACTATATGGGTTTTGACAATTTGGTCCTTCAACAAATTGAGATAGACTACGAAGTTGGAAGCTTTGAATTACAAAATTTGATTTATTCCTCACTTTGAGTGGATTACGTGAGAATCCACAAAAGGTGCACTGTGCTACATTCCTGCATATTTCTGAGGAAAAAGCATTGAAGCAATTTAACTATTTTATTTTTCTTAAAGAAGAAAAAGATAAAACAGCAGCAATAAGAGAGAAATTCCAAAAAATATTTACATGCAGAAAGACAGTAAGTCACCATTTGTTCTTTAGAAGGGCAGAAGGTCATACAGAAATTATGGATACTCATATTATTAAGCTAAAGAACAGAGTTAAAGACTGACAGTTTGTCGAGTTGCAATATTTATTAATAACACATAAGTTTGTGGTTTACAGAATTATAAAACAAGGGTCAGATTATTAATACACACAGACTAGACATCAAAATATGTGAATGTATGCAAGACAAATTAAAGTATTACAACACATTTAAAAATAACTAATTGGTGAAAATGACATGGATGGCTTAACGTAACTCAAACAAAAAGGCAGAAGTGAGAAATAAAAATGTGACTGTTGCAAAAGTAATGGATGTAAAATGAGAATATGTGGCAATGTACTATAACAGAAATGGAGAAGAAGTAAAACATTGTGGAATTAAAATTCAAACTTGGGATCTGTCTCTTCCTACTGCATATGAAATATGTAAAGTTTAGAGTTTTATTCATCAATAAAGCAGGTGTGGCTTATAAGCATGAGAAGAATTGTACAAATTTTAATACATTTTGTACAGCATCTGCTAGATAATGGCATTTTTTATAAGACATGTAACTAGTAAATTCAAGTGTGTTCAGAGGAACCAGCATGTTGTTGAACAGAAATATGAAAATCAGCAATACCAACAAACAGTTTTGGCCGGCATTACTGAAATGAATCAGTAAATCAACCCAAATAAAAAATTAAGTGCAAACATTTTTGGCTGCAGGGGTGGGGGTGGAGGTGGGGGTCATGAACCCCTGTATCTTACATATACCAACTCCATGGTTGCACTAGCACAGTAAAGGGAGGTGTCTCCTAAAAGAAGGGAATCAGTACCTCAAACCACTTAGCACAAGAAATCTGGAGAAAGCCAAACAAAATGGGAGCGACAAAGGCCCAAAATCAGGGACAGATTTTAATTGCTGCGGTTATATATTTCGAAAGTTGCTAGAATAACAGGTTTTGCATTAGCATGCATTTTCTGAAGAATACGAATTCTGAAACTCAAATGTCTGGCATTACTTACTGAATGCAGTCCTCAATGACTTTGTAGAAAACTACAAATTGTATGAGGAAGAGACCAAAAATATGAGGCAAAAATCTGGATAGTTGAGAGGTATGACTGCCAGAGCAGCCGTAGAAACTGCACTGGCAGTAACTTCTTATGGAAACAGTGTTCAGGCAGTTCAACTTCACTGCATTGTGCTTGGAGAGTGGGATCCTCCTACAGTTTTTGCATGACGAGCAGTGCAGCAGACAAATGTGTGTGTGTGTGTGTGTGTGTGTGTGTGTGTGTGTGTGTGTGTGTGTGTGTGTGTGTGTGTGTTTATGGGTGGTGTGTTTATGTGTGATCTGCATGTTTATAAATTAGAGCAAATAATATTCCATCTTTGGTAAGTATTGTACCAAACAGGTGATAGATGCCAAGCTATATTTTAGAAATGAAAGCATCTATTTTAAAATTTAAAATTCTTTGCTATTTATCCATACTGTAAACATAATAATATGTCAAGACTATTAGATGTATATGAGTTAATGTACTTTCAGGTATGTTGCTTTAATGCTTAGGTTGCTTAATAGATATAAATTTATATTAACAACAACCAAGTATGAATTTGGCACATCTTTGTACAAAAGAAATAACTCACCCTGGAAAGGCTTTCTTCTGTTCAGTGTTTCCCAGCACAACACTCCGAAGCTAAAGAAGGAAAGTGTATCAGTCAGCAATGAAGCAGTAATGCAACAGAACTACTGCCAAAAAGGCTCATTTAAAGTAGTAGTGAAACAAATAAAAAAGACAGTCTCAGCTATATCTAATGAAAATACAAGCATATCTATTACATCTTTTTCATTTACACAGGTCAGCAAAGAGTAAATGTTCAGTGCACATTTAGTCAAATGTAAGTCAATACCCATTTTCTTGAGGGTACAAAGGAAGTTATATGTGCTATTCCTTTATGATAATGGTGATTCAGGTTCATCCAGTGCTGGAGACATTTTGGATAGAAGTCGGGAGAGGATGTGGGAATGTAAGTGGCTGATAGCCAGATCTTCACAGGTTCATAGGTTATTACGAGGCTAATAACCACTAGGGCCCTTATTAGCCTAGCTACGCACTCCAAACCATTTGGGTCCCAAGTATCATGGGAGTCTGTATTGGGGGCCATATTTTAGTAGGGAGGTAAGTAAAGATTTGTAGGGGGAGGTGTTAGTTCATAGGGTCATAGGTGTATACTAGGCTAATGGCCCTGAAGCCTTTACATACCTAGTCCATAGGATTACCCTGGCATCGTGCCACCCGATCATAGTTCCCAGTGCCTCTGTCAAGTAGAGCCACTGGAGTGATCCTCTATTTCCCATCCACTCATTAAGATTTCTCTTGAAGAGGGCCACTGAGGCGCTCCACTTGACATGTATGGGAAGTCTATTCCATAGCATGGGCACTCTCTGGGTTATGAACCTGTCCCTCTAGCTTGTATTGTTGATTGTGGTAATGAGGTTGAGGTCTCTGGAGCGTGTAGTGCAGAGGGATTGGGATTTCTTTAGATGTAGCATTTCTAATACGGCTGGGTCAGACATGGCTTTGTAAGTCAAGCAGAGATCATCTCTAAGTAGGCGATATGAGACAGAGAATAGTTGGAGTTTTTTGAGTCTGTCTATACAGGACAAGTGTTTAAGGCCTATGATCATCTTTGTAAGGTATTTTTGCGGCCTCTCCAGTTGTTGTAGGTGCCTAGTGAGGTACATGCCAAATGTGGCATTGTACTCGATGACTGGCCTAATGAGGGAAGAATAGAGGGAGACAATGACCTCTTTCTTCCTGGATGCAAAACCCTTAGTAATGTGATATGCCACATAGAAGGACTTTCTGACCACAGTGGCAATGTGGTGGTCAAAAGAGAGGTTGCTGTCAACCTGTGTTCCTAGATCTCTTATGACACCTTCTGTGTTCAGTGGACTACCATCGATGTGGTAATTCATGGGAACTGTGTTTTTCCCCAAACAGGATGACAAATCATTTTCTGGCATTGAGCTTAAGGCCATGGTTCTGACACCAGTCATTGGTCTCAGTTATTGATGGCCTGTCTCTATAAGGGACACAGAGGCCAGACCAGGAGTAAATTGATGACTTCCCATCCAACTGTCAATGTTTCATTTGAATAGGGTCAGGGACAAACATTGTTTACATGGATGGGGAGCCTATTCCATTCTGCAGGGATCCTTTGGGAAACATCTGTCTCTCCACCATGTTCTATTTATGTCACAAGCAAAGTTCATATCCCTGGATCTATTGTTTCTGGTGCAGTTTGTTTAGTGCATGTGCAACCGATCCTTCAGGGCTGGGTCTGATGAGGCCCTGTAAGCCAGGCAAAGACCCCCTCTTAGCAGCCTGTAGGAGACTGAATACAGAGACAGAACCTTTATGCAATCAGTGTAGGACAAGGTATTCATGCCCAGAATTCTCCTGCTAAGAAACCTTTGTGGATATTCCAGTTGTTGCATGTGTCTAGTTAGATACATGCCAAAAGGGGCATTGTATTCACTGACATGACAGATAAGGGCAAAACAGAGTGGTAATATAACTTCCTTGGACCTGGATCCATACTCTTACTTATAAGTTGGGCAATATGGAATGATTTTCTTACAATCTTATATCTTAGCTATGTGCTGGTCAAAGGCCAGATTGCTGTCTGCATATGTTCCCGGGTTCCTTACTACTGGATTAACTCCTTGTGGTGTTTTTTTTCTCTGGAGTAATTAACTTGGGTTGGCAGTTTTCCACAGGACATTGTAATGCATGTTTGGCATTGAGTTTTAGGCCATGGCTTTGGCACTAGCCATTTGTCTGTGTTAAACCCTTTTACAAGATGTTGGTGCCTTGGGCGAATCCATAAGAGCTCCAAATTTACAGTCATCTGCAAACTTGGTGAGCCAGAGGCCTTGAACATTAGCCTTGACTTCCAAGAAGTAGATGCCAAACAAGAGTGGGTAGTCCACTGGTGAATGGTCCCTTGGTGGAGGTGGTCTCACCGATCCTGACTTCTTGGGTCCTGCCTGTGAGCCAGCTAGAAATTCAGTGAGTTATACAGGGATTTATGCTTATCTCAGACAGCTTGTCAACAATGCCTGAGTGGGGCATTACACTGAATGCCTTGGCTAGGTCAAGATACGTAGTATGCATTGTTTTACTCTTGTCCATTGCCTTGGTGACCCTATCAAAGAAGTCTACCAGGTTAAGCAGGCACGACCTTCCCTTAACAAAGTCACATTGGGATGGGTCCAATGTCTGTATGTTGCTATTGTCCTTGATCTTCATTTCCATGATAATTCATCCCATGTCTTTGCAAATTAAGCTTGCTAGACTGACAGGTGTGTAGTTTCCTGGGATGGATGATGGTCCACCCTTATAGAGGGGAATTGTAGAAGTGTTGTAATCCTCCATTCACTTGAAATGCAGCTTGTTTTATGGCTGTAGTTGAAAAATGCCTCAAGTGGCCCTGATAGATAATGTTTTGGACTGTTCAGGAGGTAACCAAGAATGTTGCCAGGACACATGGAGGCAGAGTTCTTGGTTTTAGTGAGTGCTGCCAGCACCTGACATCAGCTGTTGTCTTTCTCTAAGCTCACTGCACTTACACCTTGTGCTACACAGAAGTGTATGGGGGGGGGGGTGATGAGTTCTGCAATGTTTATTTGGATGTCCACTGGGGTTTACACCAGGCAATGTGTCACTGGGCATCAGGCTGTGGATTAGCAGTAAATAAAAATTATCCCATCTTGTAGTATAATAGCCTTGTAGTTCTGCTGCACAGATTTGGTATAGATAAAGTAGAAAGGATTTGGGAGGTATGGGGTATTACTCCCCCCTGCAAAAAATAATTTTTTTTAGTGTGGAGAGTTGGTAGTTGCCAGTTGAATTAAATGTTTTTTATTATATTGATTTGTCAAATAAGTGCAAGTCAATATATACACACACACACACACACACATATATATATATACATATATATAAATAAATAAATAAATATATATATATATATATATATATATATATATATATATATATATATATACACGAGTCTACTGCCTTTGGTCGAAAATAATTTCAGACAGCCCACTTCACCGAAAATGCATTTCACTGAAAACCCATTTGGTCGAATTCCACTGGGTTGAAAATGGAATATAGCTCCTGCCCCACTGCAGTGCGACCCTAGCGTGAGAATATAAAGTAAGGGAGGGTGTTGGGGGGGGGCAGCACAGCCCCCCAACATAATTGCAGTGTATGCACTATTATATACGTGTGTGTGTATATATATATATATATATATATATATATATATATATATATATATATCTATAGTCGAGTCTTTCATCAAATATGAAATTCCAAAGAGCAAGTAAAAAAACAGTGATATTTTAAGATCGAATCTCAGCACATCAAGCAAACAAACAAAATAAAACAACAAAAAAATCAAAAATACATTTTTGTAAGGGAGGAAACCTCCCCTACACTCCAGCTAACTATATAAACCAACTCCAAAATCATACAACAGCACTGAAAGGGCAAATTCTCAGACCCTAATGTACTGTGATCTTGTACACAGCGCAGTCAGTAAGCTGAAAAAAACAAGGAAAAAGGTGCTTGCTTTTGCACACTGCAATAGTGCATGTAAACATATACGTATGTGTGTATATATATATATATATATATATATATATATATATATATATTATATATGGATATATATCTGTATCTCTATATCTATCTATATATATATATATATATATATATATATATATATATATATATATCTATATATATATCTATCTATCTATATATATATATATATATATATATATATATATATCTATATATATATCTATATATATATATATATATAGATATATATATATATACAAACACACGCACGCGTGTGTGTGTGTGTATATATACATACATATATATCAGGGGAGCCTACAGGATTTTTTTGCAGGGGGTGCAAACCCAGAGCCCCCCCCCCCACGCACACACAGCCATTCCAGTGACCCATTACCGGCTATATCTCCTCAGTTGCCATAAACAATGTTCAAAACTAGTATGCATACTGTTTTATGCTTTACTTCTACAATGATTACAGATATTTGGATTTAACTTACAACTTTTATTTCAAATTTTATAGCACAAACACTGATAGACATTTGCTAAACCTAAACAAAGAAATAGTCTTACAATGAAAACAGACTTAGGATTAAAACTTTTCTACCTTTGAAACTCACATTTACTAAAAAATGCATCTGGCCAGTGGCAGGTTAATTTTACCTTTGGGCTGTTTTCAAATCATAGGCCCCTTGTACACATTTTTACAACAATGCAAAAGTTCTTTGATAAATTGCCTATAGTACATTAAAAAAATGGTAAACTGGTATACTGCAATAGGGAATGGGTGGCAAGCTAAAAAGCAGACTCATAGTTACTAGGCATCTCATCCAAAGGAGTACATACTCAGGACAGCAGCATCCATGTTGCGGGAGTAGAACCAACAGCCCTCTACATCAAGATGCAAGCCTGCTACCGACTGTGCTACTAACACTGCTTTAAAGCTCTACACCACAATTGTGATACAATTTAATAGATAAAACAGTTGCACATTTTAAGCAGAGAGCATGAGCAGCAGTAAACTTCTCTTTCCCTGAAGCTCACACTTCCCTGAAAATGCACTTGAAAATAAATTCCACCTGTGTACTCTAAATAGAGCATTTCACTCTCTCACACTCACTCACCTCAACCTCATGGTGCAAGAAATCTGGCAAAGTCTAAAATAAATGGGGCAGATTATAAATATTCTCATCAACTTAAAAAAAGCTAGAATAACAGCATTTGTGTTAGTATGCATTTTTCTAAAGGATATGACGTCTAAAACACAAATGTCTGTTACTATTTAGCAACTTCAATCCTTTTTAGGAAGAATATGGGGCAAAAATCTGGACATTCTGCAAAAGGTAGCTGAGGGGTATGCTACCTTCCTCTTACACAGACACACACACACACACACACACGCGTGCACACAGAAGTACTCACACTAGGCAGTCATGCCCTTTCAGTCATGGCATCTAAAACACTGTCCCTGTACCTATGCAAACATAGGCACATTGACATACACTCACATACACCCATATGCTCCTTACCTGAGTCAGCAATTTAGCAGTACAAAGCTGCTCTGCTTCATCCTATGCAGATCTATATTTTGTGCACTGCCCTGCATGAACCTTACATTGCATGGATGTGAATGAACTGCCACACAATGTAAGTTTGTTATGCAAGAAAGTGTTCCACCAAGAGCAAGGGCCATGCCTACAGCATACTACTGCATTTACACGTGGTGACTTAAACCTTCACAAAGTAGTGTAGCTCTGCACTGGTCAGCACAATGACTATGAAGAGAGGATCTCTTACCTACTGTGCAAAGCCACTTACACAGCTTTGCCTGTGAGGTGACTTGTCTATGAATCTCAGCCACAGTTTTATAATGGAGCTAACATATGTAGAATTTCTGTAAAAAAATTGCAATAAAGTACACAGCATACAAAAGTCTTGCACTAGTAACAAGTACAGTGATGAAGCCAAATCAGAAATATGAATGGTGTTTTCAATGGCTTAAGAATCATGAGTCTCATAACTATATTACTCACTTGTAGTGCTTCTAGGATACTAGAACTGAAATACTGAACAAACCCACCTGAATCAGAATCCCACAAAAAATATGGAACTAGTACAATGAAATGGCAATTTTCACATTTCAAAATAGTCAAAAAGCAGAAGTACAGTGTGTCAATGGTAATATTAAAAACAGCACTGTTAAAATGATTAAAACAAAGCTACTGCCGTAGGGTATCGGACTTTTAACTTCTTGCACTTATTTTTCACACTTATACTGCCAATTACAACCATCAACTCTGTCATAGGACTACCTCAACATGTTTTCTAGAATACTCTGTTTCTTATAATTGGAATACTGTGAACCAGAAACTGATTGGCAATCAAGACTCAGGGTACTGCACATTCAATAGGTGCTTCCTTTTAAAAGTATGAGTCACGTAACTGTGATTCATCAAGAGTGTGAAAGTTGTGCTTTATTATTACTGTTATTATTATTATTTTTGCATGGGGGTCCAACCCTACTGCACCCCATTCCTTGTGGGAGTTTTGCTCGTAGAACCCCTGCCTCTATATGTGCTACTTCTGGGGTCACTGCACTTGCACTTACATAAATGCAGTTATGTGATTTGAAATTATTAATGGTAGTTCTCTATGGTCTGCTGTAGTTGTTAACAGAAGCTGAAGCTAAGGATAGTGTTATTATCTAACTTTTACTGGTTTTCTGGAATGTACAACTCTCTCAGTGAAATAGCATCCTCAAATATGCAAAACATTTCTACAATGAAACTCATCCCATTGTTTGAAGCACCATCTAGACAAGTTCTGTCAAACATCAGAATTTTTTATCTGTGTATACATTTTCTAAATCACTTGTCCTTGTGAGAATTTAGATGGGATTTAGCTGAGCAGGAAGGACAGGCTTCCTATCCCTAGCAACATTTACCAGCTTGCTCTGTGGGATCTCCAAACATTTCCAGGCAACCTGAAACACAGAATCTCTACAATGTGTCCTGGATTTGACTCAGGATTTCCTATAACAGGAACATGCCCAATACCCCTCCCACAGTAGACAAAGGGGGCATCCTCATAACCTACCCAAACCACATCATATAACTTCCTTCAGTCCAGAGGAGCAGCAACTTTACTCAAAGATCCCCTCAGATTACTGACCTCTTCTCTGTGTCTTCAAATGTGATCCCAATAATCTTTTAAAGGAATCTTAGTTCTGTTCTTGTGTCCCTAAGCCATTTTTTGGTCACTATTCAAACTTATGACCAAAGGTAAAAATGAGGACATGGACTTGCTGACATATTCAAATTCCTGCATAATCTGTATGTCCTTCCCCACGTGTGAGGTGATATTCCATGTCCTAATAGTCACTTTCCATTTCCTCTGTTCAGCCAGGCTTAATCCATCTCACTGCTGCTTGCCCCTATACTGACCTTCAGAATTCAAGTATCTCTCCTCTGAAATAACACACACACACACACACACACACACACACACACACACACACACACACACACACACACACACACACATATATATATATATATATATATATATATATACGTACATGTATGTATAAGCTACCAACTGCATACTGTGTGATTAAATTGTTAAATATCCTTGTCTTGAGAAGGCCCAAAAAGGAAGTGCTGACATTAGTGTAGGTCTACCAGCGTAACAAAGTGAAACAAAAACACTCCCATAAATATACTTTCACATATCTAGGCATACCTTTTTAAAAGAGGTGGCATAAGGGTGATTGAAGGCTGTAACTCCAGACTTAATGAGGTAAAAATTGAACAAAAATCATGTTATATAGATAATCTAGTTAATCATAAACATGTTTGTATAACTGTAAGATAATGGTTGAAGTACTTTAAATGTTTAGAGATGATGGCAAGAACTATTTTTAGTTTCTGGGATGTATGTTGGAAATGTGCCAGATACTTTTGGGAAGTTTAGATTATTAAAGACTAATAAGGAAAGTTTTTTTTTAAATAAGTTATGACCTTAGAGATAAAGACAGTGTCATAATTCTTTGTAGCACATGGAGCTTTAGCCACCCTGATGTACTATTAGTCACAAACTAAGTGTTAAGACCATATAGTGTTTCTAGTAAACTAAACCAGACTAAATGCCAAAGAGAGAATGTCTCTGGAACTCCGTTTTAAATGATAATTGTTCCTGCGTCTCCATCATGGCAAAGCTCAAGTAACACTTGAATTTAAGAAAAAAAATGTACTTGCAATGGATTTATCCAGCACACATACATCCCTATATATCATCTTCTGTGCCTTTCTTTGCCATACTCCCCATACACATAATCCAGTCTTCCCTAGCCTCAGTATTTTTTTTTGTAAAACTCCCATGTGGTTTGTTACATAGGGTCACACTTAAGTACTAGGCTATCTGCCCTTGTGGGCCATTATAAGCCTAGCCAATTTTCTTTTCAAAGGTGAGAATCAAACCCTGTATCTTGTGTCTGTGAGGTAAACACCTTAACCATTATACCAACACTCCACCTAAAGTATAATCTGAATAATATACTGAAACTGTAAGATAATGGTTGAAGTACTTTAAATGTTTAGAGATGATGGCAAGAACTATTTTTAGTTTCCGGGATGTATGTTGGAAATGTGCCAGATACTTTTGGGAAGTTTAGATTATTAAAGACTAATAAGGAAAGTTTTTTTTTTAAATAAGTTATGACCTTAGAGATAAAGACAGTGTCATAATTCTTTGTAGCACATGGAGCTTTAGCCACCCTGATGTACTATTAGTCACAAAATAAGTGTTTAGATCATATAGTGTTTCTAGTAAACTAAACCAGACTAAATGCCAAAGAGAGAATGTCTCTGGAACTCCGTTTTAAATGATAATTGTTCCTGTGTCTCCATCATGGCAAAGCTCAAGTAACACTTGAATTTAAGAAAAAAAATGTACTTGCAATGGATTTATCCAGCACACATACATCCCTATATATCATCTTCTGTGCCTTTCTTTGCCATACTCCCCATACACATAATCCAGTCTTCCCTAGCCTCAGTATTTTTTTTGTAAAATTCCCATGTGGTTTGTTACATAGGGTCACACTTAAGTACTAGGCTATCTGCCCTTGTGGGCCATTATAAGCCTAGCCAATTTCCTTTTCAAAGGTGAGAATCAAACCCTGTATCTTGTGTCTGTGAGGTAAACACCTTAACCATTATACCAACACTCCACCTAAAGTATAATCTGAATAATATACTGAAACTTTTGTAAACACAGTCTGTGTGTGTACTAAGGTTTCAGTACACACAGTTTGTGTGCATTATTATAACTGAGGACTAGTTACCCTGCCTACTCTCTATAATTACTTATGGGGGTTGATGATGATGCCGATAACTGTGTTCTGTGCACGTGTAGCAAAACTGTTGTCAGTCTGACTGTCTGTATTAAGTAATTAAATATAATGTATGAAGTCTTTTTTTCATTAGTTATATCACTCACTATGTGGTGTATTAAATTATTTGCATGGAACTTGATTGCTACAATCTCCAAATATGAGCCTTGTTCTCTGAAAATCATTCAATCAGTGCAGATACATTGATAGATAGTGAGATAGATGCTTTATATTCTGTTTCTATATTAGTGATGACACAGTGCTAATAGTAAATTAGCTGGATGTTGTACTTTCATGCAGCTTTATGCTAGAATGGATGCTCAACTCAGAAGGTTCTGTAGCGACTTAAGTTTTATTTCTTAAGTAGGTTCCAAAACTCAGTACAGTAATTCCAGGTATGGTCTCACCAAAGTACTGTACAGAAAAATTATTGTGTAATAAATAGTGATCCATAATTACTTAAGATTGTGTATAAATAAATAGAGGCTTATTCTCTGATCATAATCACCTTTTTATGTGTTTGATACATTCCTATTGAAAGCAGGTAACGAGTGGCATACATAATCACAGAGACAGATCATAATTCTTTGACATGGAAGTTTAGCTGCCATGATGTACTTTTACTACTAATATTACGATGTACTAGATAGCAAAAAAATAAAAAAAAGGAGTTTGAAGTGTTTTACAGCTTTAAAAGCTGTAGCACACTTAGCACTGCTTCACAGATGGTGGCCAGAAGTGAAGTGTACCTTTGATCCTGTAAAAAGCTGTAATACACTTTGCACTGCCACACCCAAAAAAGAAGTAGAATGAACTGTAAACTTTTAAATTTAACTTCTTGCTGCTGTTTTGTGTTGGGCACTGTTTCTGCTCTAGCATAAGGCTAGAGGTGGTATTCACAACTGTTGCTTTTAGGCATAGCAGGAAGCTGTGCTGGCTGTGCCTAAGTGCAACTGATGTGCAATTTATAATCACCAGTTGCACTTGGTGCACAAGTAGCCTGAGAAGATCTTGGGCAAATGAACATATAAAGAAATGCAAATGATTATGTGTAAAATCTGCAACTATCTTTTGATAATTAGGAGTCCTAATACATTATTTGATTCAGTCACATTTTTATGGATGTCTTCAAATAACCATTTAAAAAGTTGGGACCCGCTTGTAAGTTCTGTAATATGGAAAGTGAATGGCTGAAAAAATGGACTTACATTCACTAAGTCCAAGATGACCATTTCTCAGAATATTTCCTTTTCTCCAGGGAATTCTGATCTTGGAGCTGGTCTGTGTAATTTTTTTTTTTTGGGGGGGGGGGGGGTTCTCCTGCACTTTTTCAGGCTTTTTTCTTTCAATTTGTTGACACTCAGCATTAGAAGCACTGACATTTCAATAGGGAGCTGCTTTTGTACCTTGCACAAAAGGGCTAGAAAAATCACAGCTTTACCTTTTCTGTCTACTTTGCAGTCAGGGAGTTCTATAAGGTTGCAGTAGCCAATGTATTTCCTGTGCTTAACAGCCAAGATGGATGAGATATACGCAACGTCTGACACATCTGCACATTTCCTATATGTCAGCAATAGAAATTATGCTTTTTGTAAGAGTACCATCAGTCAACATGTATCAGTGTTGATGGGAAAGTGACAAAACTGCTAGTTATACTGGAAGGGTTTCATTGTGGAGAAGCAGGCAGTGCATTTCCATTATGAGAATGGGTTTTTGTCTTTTTTTTCTTTGGTATTCTTGCTTTGTTTTCTACACATTCAATTAGGAAGTGCTGCATGAGTCTTCTGTGTAATTGGACTGCTGTTATCATTTACATCAGTACTGTCAGCCAATAACTGATACAAATCCTAAGCTGTCTATTCTTTAAGCCCTCCCATTTCTAAGAAGGTGTTTCCTACATGTCCTGAGAGCATTCACAAGGATGTGATTCTTCTCATGGCAGAAGTTGTCCTGTGCCCTGCTCCCTGCTAACATTTAATCAAATGCTATGACAAAAGTGACAAACTGACACCTGACATCCCTCTATGCACATTTTAGTAAATGTGGAGGATGAACGATGAATGGCTCTGTATTAAGCACACCCCTTGTAGCACTAGTTCTCAGTTGTGTTTTTCTATGTTCTGTTCCTATTGTCTGTGTTGTGTTGACCTCTACTGTAGCTGTAGTAGGTATGAATTTATGTGTTTGCTGTGAGTGTGTGCTAGTAAGTAGGTCTATGCATTTCATTTATTATTTGAAATCACCTACCCCTTCAGCTGTAAACAGTAAGTACCCTGATACAAGTAGACAGCAGTAAATATGGCACTTTACACATTTCACAATCATTTCACTCATATGTAGTGAAAATTAAATTGCATGTATTACCAGTAATGTAAGGCTACTGCGCAGAAATTAGCAATGAATTACAGTGACATCTGCCTTTTCTAACTTATTTCTGCTTTTCCCTGTTACTCAGAAATTATTTCAGTTCACTGATACTTTACATGTTCTGTCGGCACTGTTCTCTTAAGAGTAGCCTACAAAGGAGGGCTGAGAAACAGTGACATATAAGTTGAGGATACTTTACGAACTTATTATGCAAATTTACGCTCAACCACACTGCTTTATGACTCACACCATAGAGCAAGTGTGCATCTTTCTTACACGGGCAAGTGCACTCGACTCAATGTACATACAGCTTCATCTGAATGTGAGTAAATTTCATGCAACTTAATTTAAGATCTGCTCTGGGCATTTCTCCGCAGGGCTACTCTTTACCATAGTCAATGGTGATTGCTCACACTTAGCTGATTAGCATAGAAATATAGCTCCACTGTTCAGCTATTGCTCTTGTGTTTGTTCGAGCTTTAAGATTATGAATACTATCCTAGGCCTTAAGAGCAGTAAAATGTGATTAACAAAAAACTTATTAAGATCTTTTCTTGCACTGCAAAGGTGATTAGCAAAGTTGTCTTTTTCTAGATTCAGAGTGCAATTGCAGTGCTCCATGCACTACAGTGCTGTTAAGTACCTTTTTAAGTTAAGGAATGTGTTTTAACAAACTTTTCTTATGCTTATTTCAGAGGTGTTATACTCTAGTCTTACAGTACTGGATAAACAGCAGCCAACACAGAACAGTGACAGGAAGTTGAAACAGCTTAAAAGCTGCAATAGATTTTGCACTGCTAAACTTCTTTTTGTATGTGGCAATATGAAGTGTATTAAAGCTTTTTATGCAGTTATATGATCATGGAAATACCTCACTTTTGGCCACTGACTGTGAGGCAGAAATATGACACCTTTGTTTAACTGAAAATTTATATATATATTTCTATGGGAGCTAGAGTCCTAGACACAAAACCAATAGTTTTATTTGAGCTGTCATTTTATGTGAAAGTAGCACTCCCACAACATATGAAGACGCATCACATGGCATTATCAGTGGCTTGTTAATAGCTTAATGAACAAGTACATCAGAGGAATGAATATTTTGTTTTGACATGTCAAAAGCTCTATCTTAGTCTGTACTATGATTCAAATCTTTGCATAGCAACATATGTAGTTACAGCAAACTCTGCTGACACTCTTAGCTAGTAACTGTCTTCCATACTCCTAAATATTAATACTCTCATGCTATACTAAATATACCCTCTCAAATTCAAGTCACGTAACATTTTTGTTCTGACTTTTCCACAGTTTCAGCACTAGCAGATTTGTTACTTTCCTTAATTACTATTCCTCTGTCCTGTAGCACCACTGTTCAGCCAGCATACCTTTCCATCCTGTGCTACTCACTGCATTACCTTGAATAAGCCTTATCTTTACGTCACCATTTCCCTCTTGAGGCATTATCTTTACTTCACCATTTTCCTCTTGAGGCCTTATCGTTACTTCACCATTTCCCTCTTGAGGCCTTATCGTTACTTCACCATTTCCCTCTTGAGGCCTTATCTTTACTTCACCATTTCCCTTTTGAGGCCTTATCTTTACTTCACCATTTTCCTCTTGAGGCCTTATCTTTACGTCACCATTTGCCTCTTGAGGCCTTATCTTTACTTCACCATTTCCCTCTTGAGGCCTTATCTTTACTTCACCATTTCCCTTTTGAGGCCTTATCTTTACTTCACCATTTTCCTCTTGAGGCCTTATCTTTACGTCACCATTTGCCTCTTGAGGCCTTATCTTTACTTCACCATTTCCCTCTTGAGGCCTTATCTTTACTTCACCATTTTCCTCTTGAGGCCTTATCGTTACTTCACCATTTCCCTTTTGAGGCCTTATCTTTACTTCACCATTTCCCTTTTGAGGCCTTATCTTTACTTCACCATTTTCCTCTTGAGGCCTTATCTTTACTTCACCATTTTCCTCTTGAGGCCTTATCTTTACTTCACCATTTTCCTCTTGAGACCTTATCTTTACTTCACCATTTTCCTCTTGAGGCCTTATCTTTACTTCACCATTTTCCTCTTGAGACCTTACACCTCACACATTTATTTTTATGCTGCCACTCTACCTCCTGCTATTTACTTGTCATCCTCCTTATCTGTAGTTCCTCTTCTTGAGCTTTTCATTCCTGTATGCACACACTTTCTGCCTTTTCTAACCACCAACATAATGTAATGTGGTTTTCAAATCTGCTTCCCTTCCAATGTTCCTGCTTTACTTTAAATACAGATTATGTTCTTCTTTTAAAACAATTTATTAATATTTTTTAACTTTAATCATTTGATATTAAGGTACAATTATATACAGTATGTAAATCTTATAATGGCAATCATAAATAGAAACAAAAACACAAAATGAAAACAACTGAAAATTGGAAAAAAAAGACAGTTAAACTATTCACATGAGTGCCTGTAATCTACTCTACTAGGAGTTACAATACAATATTTAAAATTAAATACCATTTACAAATCATATATATTTGCAGCATACTTTCTTGATATTTCTCTGGTAATAATTGTACCTTGGTCTATATTTTAAACACTCCAGACTTCTTTTTGATCTCATCATCATTTCACTATGACACACAACAGTGGCTATATTTATGAACACCATAAAGGAAGGCTGTTGTTGTTGTTTGTCTTTCGGCTTTTCCTGGTTAGGGGTCGCCACAGCGGAACTCCGGTCCGCTAATGATTGGCAGTAGATTTTCACGAACGCCGAGGTGCCAGCTCGACGTTCAACCTTCAACGAAGGCACGCCCATTTACGCATGTCTTTCGAATGCCCACCCAACCGCGGGTAGTCTTTATTTCAAAATGTTCTAATTGTTTTCCTGACTATTGCTTTACATTTCAAAATGTTAAACAATTAATATTTAATATAAAAGTACTATAGATAGTATGCACCACACTACTACACTTGGGTAATGGACATTATATAACATTAACTCTTTGATTAAAATGACTTTATCTGACCATAACATCTGGGCAAAAGAAAGATGACTTTTGATCAGAATTCTTTCAGTATCCTGCACTCATAAAACAAATGGCACCAGTCAGTTTTAGTTAGGTTTTTACATCTCCAATATTCAGTGTTATCTTTCTTCACTACTTTTCTTCAATATGGAGAGTTAGGATCTGTGAAAACATTTCCAAGAGAATATTTTGCATAACAAACTGGAGACATTTTTAAAGTTATTTATATCAGATATTAATCCTTTTCAGACAGACTGGATGAATAAATCAAATCATTTATTCTCAGTGTGTTAATTATTTAAGCAAACTTTGTAAGATATAATGATTTTATATAGATTAGGAAGATGGGACTTTTTAGTTGATTTATTTGATGATAATTCTCTTTTTTGGCATCCATCATATAATAAATTTTGGATGAGCTAAATTGCCTAATGTTTTGGAATACTAAACAGCCATCATGATCTATATCATATTTCTTTATTATATAATCACTATTTATCAATATAAATCTCTTGAACAGCTATGCCAGAATAGTAAATCACTTCTTTACAATATAGCATTTTGATGATGTTAGAATATTTTATAAACCCAGGTGTAGAGGACAGAATGAAAAAATATTTATAGGATATATACATATAAAATTCCTGAAGCATTTCAGTATGATTCTATATAATTACAGTCTGTAGATTCTGGATTATTGAAATGCAGACAACTGTTTAATAACCACACCATCTTATTATTTACTATTTTTATAGACTGTGTGAGAATTATCATTATTCTGTCTGCATATATATTTCTTCAAGTAATTCAGTGTTTTAAACATATAAGGTAGTCTGTGTGACTCCACATCTGGACGAATAATCCATTCCTGAGCTACTGATCTGGCAGTTGGCTTAGAAGATTAAGAAGCTGTTAACAAGCTGTTTCCTATGGTGCAGTGGTGCAAGGTTTGATTCCCTCAGCCTCCATTGCTTAACTGTGTGACTCTGAGCAAGTCACTTAACCAGACACTGCTCCTGGACTGGGTCAGAAAATAGTTCATGAAGATTAGTGCTACACTCTGGAAAACAAATACAAATAAAATATATTATTTATTTATTTATTAACATTTGTTGACTGGCAAAGTCCACCGGGTCAGAAACCCATTTTCAGTGGAGGCCCGGGAAGAAAAACGCCACATTAAAATTGAGAATTACACAGTGTTACTAAATACAGTTATAAAACATAAAGATTCATTTTTGACATTATACAATTAATAATTACTAATAAGCAAACTAAGGAGTTTTATACAATTGGGTTAAATGTCAGTGTTGGATAAACCATATAAAATACAGCAAATAAAATATAATAAATAAAAATGCAATAAAGGTCAGGTGCGATGGTGAAAGGCTATTCTTAGCTAATTATAACACCACAAAATTTACAGATTTTTCAAATTATTTTAAAATATTCTGTATATTCTATCACACTGAATATCTCCTAAAGAACATCATGAATAGATTTTACTAGTAATTACTTCAAAAATATTACTTTACGCTTCAAAATATTAAACAGTTAGTACCTAATATAAAACTATTAAATAACTTTCAACCAAAATGTGCATAAAAATATAATTTTTGTACGTC
This sequence comes from Protopterus annectens, assembly GCF_019279795.1. Lineage (NCBI taxonomy): Eukaryota > Metazoa > Chordata > Ceratodontiformes > Protopteridae > Protopterus > Protopterus annectens. The sequence continues at coordinate 1,979,636,527 of NC_056741.1, read as the reverse complement.
CCAGACGGGCCATACCATGATTACATCTAACACAGTTTGTTATATAGTATGCTAATGAAACTGTTCTTGTTATAATTATATACCTAGTGCATATCTGATTATACCAACAGTGTGTCCAATATTCTCAAAGTTTGTATTTACTAAGGAGAATTTTCCTCTCTGGACTACCATTATAAATAGACCCTACTGAGGTAAGCTCAGTCAACAAAACAGACAAAAAGGCAAACTTATAATAACTCTGCAAAAGTATTAATTTCTGTACATTAATTATTTTAGCACCTGCATTCACTCATTCAATCATTCTTTCTCTCTCTCTCTCTCTATATATATATATATATATATATATATATGTGTGTGTGTGTGTGTGTGTGTGTGTCTCATCAAACTGCTAAAGCTCATAAGAGCAAACAGAGAAAGAATGATCATTTTACATTCAATGTAAAAAAATGATGAACAACAACAACAAAAAAACAAAAACAAGTTTTTTGCAGGGGGCTAGGCACCCTGATCCCCCACACTCTGATAATTATATATACCAGCTCCAAGATCCCACACTAGTGTGGTAAATGCACATTCCCTTACCATTCTGCCCTGCAATCTCATAGAAAAAGCTGTTGGCAAAAATTGGATAGAGAAGAATGTTCACTCTTATGAATGTTCACTCTTCTTCACACGTTAGAAAAGTATTTGTGCATATAAATGTTTCAGTTCTGACCTGTGACCACATATATATATATGTGTATATATATATATATATATATATATATATATATATATATATATATATACACACACACACACACACACACACACACACACACACACACACACACACACACACATTTTTTGTACTCTCTGAGTAGATCCAAACCCACTCTATCTAATTCTCCCAAATCCATACTTGCATCTTTATATACTTTATATACTTAAACTAGCATTTTATAATCTGGCTAGCACTGTGTCCACAAAATGGAAATGTTTTTTTTTTGCTCAGTTATCAATGTAGCAGCTAGGCAAACTACAGCATTTTAACACCTTGTGCTATGGTTTCTTTATATATTGAAATACATTAGGTATACAAGACATTCTGAAAGGTAATCTGGTATATATGAACATACTCTTATGAGCATTAACTAAACATGTCCTTTTTGGAATATGTACTTAGCACAGTGTGTATATATATATATATATATATATATATATATATATATATATATATATATATATATGTTCTCATTTTCAATGTCTGCAGATTGAGAGGTATGGTCTACTACATTTGCTTGTGTGCTAACAGCTTATGGTGACCTGGTTTGTGCCACTTGCATAAAAAGCTGATCTCTCATTTTTACACATAGCCATACCAGAAACTAAAATCTAAACTCTAAGCCTAAAACTCCCAGCCAGTTCCCAACCCAACTCCTGAGTCCCTTACCCTATACTTCCACCCCCTCTCACTAACCTTAAACTCTTTGCTCACTCCCTAAGCCTAAAACTCTAACACCTCCTTAAACCTAAGTTCCACAATCACTCCCTAACCCTAAAACTCCCTTCCCACTTCCTAAAACTCCAACCCTTTCTAAATTTGAATTACCAGATCACCTCCTAAACCTAAAACACCTTTCCTGCTCCCTAATCCTAAATCTCCCTTCCTGCTTCCTAACCTTAAAATCTCTTGCCTCCTCCTTAATCCTAACCCCACTCCCACTCCCTAATCCTATCCCCCTTCTGCTTCCTCCCTGCAGCTGATTGCCCAAACTCATATTTGAGTTTGAGCACAATCAGCAGCCTGGCTGAGCTACAAGGCACACAAGTCACTGACTCGGAGACAGCGCTTTTCAAGTAGTTGGGACTCAAGCACCTCTAGTTGAACCCATTAGTATGTAAACAATTGGGACAAATAAAATATATAGTAGCTGGTATTAAAAGTGCTTTTTTACTTATATAGACTCATACTTCACTAGTCCCTAAATAGTTTACTCAAATTCATTAAACAGCAATGTTTATTGTTGCACATAATATCCACACTTTGTATAGTAGTTCTGCAAATGCAGGTTTGTAGTCGTTGCATTAGAAAGAACAAAATAAAGGCAACATACTCTTTAAAAACACATAAACAGTAAGTCTCAGAGCATACTTCTCAACTGCCATATGAGAGAATCAGGGACAAAGGACCTTAAAATCAGAGACAATCAGGGATGACTAGCATAACACGAATATTCAGTTCAGCAAATGAACACATATGTATTCAATCACGGAAACAGTGGGGATCATTTAGACTAATTCTTATTGTTTTTATGAACGTAGAATGTTGCCATATTTACAGGCTTTGGGTTAACAAGCATTTCCTGATGATATGAAATCTGAAATTTGAAGGTCTTTCATAGTGACTGCAAACTTAAATGGATCTGCTAGAGAAAAAATAAACAAGTTTTATGATGAGCAGACAAAAATACAAGACAAAATTCTGGCCTTTGTGTCCCCCAAACCTCTCAACCTCTTAACAAAAGAATCAGAGATAAAGCAAAAAATAATGTGGGGAGTGACATATGAGAATATCTGGGCCATTCTGGAAGAGTGCAACACAAAAATAATAGAATTACCTGGGTGATATGTGCAAGTGTTTTTGCCTAGAATTCTGGTCAGCAGTGGGGGAAAAAACACTCCTAACCACAACAGCAGCACAGAAGGAAAAACACAAATGCAAATGCAATCGAATCTTCTGTCTCAGTCCAGCTTTTAAGCAAACCTCAGATCTCCTGGGATCAGTTGGATAAACTTGCAAATCTGCAGCCAAACAACTACACTTAGACTTCAGAGATCATCCAGCTCTTGGTCCAGTGATTGGCAATGGCAACAGGCTCCCTCTTCTCTTTGCAGCAACAAATCCACCATGACCACTCTCATAAACGTTTTCTCTGGATAGACTTCCAATTCAAACTGTAACTGGAAAATTCTAATTTCACACTCCGCTTGACTCCAAAAGATGAACAGATAGCTTCTCTTTGTCTTACTGTGCTTGTTAATTGTGAACTATCCTGACCTAATGCATCTCTTGTATACTGCCACATATTAAGCAGGCAGGAAAAAGAGAAAGACAAGTGATGTCATCTTCAGCCAACAAGTAGCATGCAGATTAGGTGCAGTAAAGAGCTGCTGTGATTGGCTGAATCATCTGTAGCCAAACAGAGGTCACTTTACTGCAAATACCAAGATCAGAAGAAGGCAGATCTGGCAGTCAGGGCTAGGGTAGTATTTTAGAATTAAAATGGGTGCTCCCAGGCAATTCAGGACACCTAAGAGCAATGTCCCAGAGTACTTAGTGAAAAGAAGACTGGAAAATCTGAAGTAATGGCTCCAAAAACTGACTTTATTGAACAACCTCTTACTAAGTGCTTTTGTCCTAAAACAATGGACTTCATCAGAGTGTGAGTTTAACCCTGCTCTACATTAAAATATATACAAAACTTTACTTAATCAAAACCTCTAAAAAAAATCACATGATTAAAAAATCACATGATGAAGTTCACCTGATAAAGAATCTCAGAAATATTCATTGAGTATTATAATCAAGTAGGTGGTATGAAACCTTCATTACATGACAAATGAACAGCCATAACTAATTCTAAACGTTCCAAGTGGCAAGAACAATACTTCATTTATACCCACTGTTAAAAAATGTCATGAGAAATGCATTAAATAAAAAATCATAATGCGAATGCTATTGCTGTATGTTTGTTTAAGGATACTATCAAAAATTTATCAAGTATCAAAATATCTAAAAACATATTTAAACAAAGTGAGTTTTTGTGTAATTTTGTGAATACATTTTATAATAAACTCCCAAAACATAATAATTTTATAACTTGGCAGTTCTAAGCTATAATACGCTGTTAGCGTTAAAAGTATTAAATCTTCACTTTCATCTATAATAGACTGATAAAGTCTATTATAGACAAAAGGGAAGATTAAATACTTTTAACGCTAATTCAGTGTCAGTCTTCTGTTTTTATCAAGCCTTGGTGGAATTTATATTCTTGACCTTTGGTTACCTTGAAAACCATACTGGGTTAAGGGGCCTATTTTCGGAAGAGTCCTTGGGACTGAATATCAGGCTCCACCTGAATACAAATACAAATTGCAATGATTTTCTTATAAATCCGAGACTGAAATTCTACCATCTCTACAGAATATAACATTCAGATTACAATGAGATGGAATTCTAACAATTCATCACAAAATAAAATTTAGATTATAAAGACATTTATATGCTTTTTGCAATAAGTTTAGATTCAGTATGATATGTATAATGTTATTTACAAATAAGTGTAATTAAGTTAGTGCATTGTATGGAATAGAAAAATGCACTGAGCAACTTCAGAGTAAAATCGTCCAAGGGATTAGATTCATTGAAGGTGGGGACAAAGGATGCGATACTGGGGGGAAGAAATAACGATGTGGTAGAATAGATGATGTCATAAGGTAATAGATACTATCAGGAGTATATAAAAGAGTTATAGAAGAGACAAAAGGGAAACTTAGCAGAAAAACAATGTCTATTAAGCATAGCCGGCTTTAAGTATAGGCCAACTAGGTGGCCACATAGGGTGCCACTCTAGCAGGGGTGCTTTTCCAGTAATCTGAATGGTGTAGGTAGATGAGGATGGGGACACCAGGTGGTGTTGGGGGATGCTGTAGAGTCCTTTTGCCTAGGGCAACAGTTGACCAAAGCCAATCCCTGCTATTAAGGTAGCTTTATAGTTATCAAGAAAAGCAATGAATTGTTATAGCATTGTATAATTTTTAAGAGGAGAAAACAAGAAAGAAGTTTTGACTCAGGAAAGATGTAGGTTAGAGTATCTTCCTGAATAACCCTATGCTTTTAAGTAGGTCACGTCTTCAGTGCCTTTTCTGAACTATATATACATATATATATATATATATATATATATATATATATACACACACACACACACACACATATATATATATATATATATATATATATATATATATATATATATATATATATACACACACACACACACACACACATATATATATATATATATATATATATATATATATATATATATATATATATATATATATATATATATATATATATATATATATGGGTCTACTTCAAAACATTGACTTACCACATCCTTGAAACCCAGTTCATTGAGACCACGTTATCGAAACCTTAACATATCGAAGACTCTGAACTGCAAATCCTAACCCCGGGAACTGAACCACTTGGCTACCAGGACAGAAAAAAATAAACAATTCAGCAAGTAACACCCACCAGAGTGGGGGGCTGGCTTTGCCCCCCACACCCCCCTAACTAAATTTACTAATTTTGAGATCACACTACAGTGGGGAAATGGCAAAGTTCACCATGGTAGCCATGTTGTTCTTTTCCCAGGGTTAGTTTTTGATGTTCCAGGTGTTCAGAGTTGTAAGGTTTCGATAATGTGGTCTCGATGAATTAGGTTTCGATGATCTGGTAAGTCAATGTTTTGAAGTAGACCCATATATACACAGACACACACACACATATATATAAATATATATATATATATATATATATACATATATATATATATATATATATATATATATATATATATATATATATATATCCCTCCAACTGTTGCATATCTGTGTATGAATGCATTGATCGGTGTTACGAATGCATTAATGAGTGTTCATCTGTCTGCCTGTTTCAGATATTTGGCTTAAAGCTCTACTGCAGCTGTTGAAGCAGTTACGTTGTGCAATCATATTTTTTGTTACCTTTGTAAGGTGTATTGCTCACTCTCTGAAGTAAGTGAAAGTAGCAAACTCCTGAAGTTGGGTATATCGTCCTTACTATAATCAATGTAATATTTATAAAGTTTACTTTGCAAAAAGTATGCTGCTTTTCCATTTTATTTTCTTGATAAGAATGACCCCCTGATTTTTTTCTTGGAGTTGATAACTCCTGCTATGACATCATGAATGACTGAAGATAACCATTTGAAATGTTAGGACCTGCTACAGAGGGTCACAAAATGCAGAGACTGAATGGCCTAATAATCAAACTCATATATACTAAGACTGAGATGCCATTTCTTGGAATATTCCCTTTTATCTCAGGTATGGCGATCTCTGAGTTGATATATACAAAATCAGGGGTGTGGGAGTGAACTGGGGCTTGCCCCCCAGCAATAAAGAAGTTTTAAGGAGGACAGTGATTTTCAGCATTTGCCTTTCTCCTGTGTTTTTGGTCTTTTTTGGCTTGTTGGCACTCTGCATTCATACTAATGTATATGTTAGTCTTATTTCCATGCCAAGTATAACATTTGGAGACAGGAGATTGGTACTACATAGAAAGACAAATTTTCAATTATGTGTTGCAGGTGGAATGCCTAACTTTGAAAGCTGACATATGCAATGATGTAGTTGTAAAACCACAATATAAGAAAGAAGCTGCTCTTATAAAGAAGCAAGTTGGTTCTTCTTCATTAGAATGCTTTACATTTGTATGTAAATCATAGCCCAGTACCTGTTGTGACATAATTTTGTGAGGTTGGTCATAGAAAAATACTGAGCAGATTACTGAAACTTTAAGATGAAAAGTATGACAAGAAATTAAATTTATTGTAAAGCAACCATGCTCCAGAAAAATTTGCAGTGCATTTCAATTAAAAGTTAGATGACGACTGCTGTTCTGTAGCTCCTTAAAACCCATAGTTTACTTCTTTTTATTCATTACATAGAAAAAGGCACAGGTTTATGCAGTAATTCACATACTAAACTATACTTATATTGTATGTATGATATGTCAGTTTGTGTAAACTCCCTTTCAGCTGTAACAGTGCACATTAGTGTAAGTTTAATACTGAGCATGTCAGCATCAGTCAGAATTTGAAATGAGTTGAAGGTGTCATTAAAGGAGAATTGCACCCACAGACTGTAAAAAACATGTTTATTTCATCATGTACTGACATTTCCTACATTTTAACACCACGTCTGTACTCAACATACTCATTTTTATATTTTACATGTAACTCCAGAATCTGCCCACATGGGGTCTTGCATCTTGATGTTTTAGTCTACCTCTAGGTATCCCACAATGCAGTGTTTGGCTTTAAAATATTACATCATAGCCCCTAAGCTCCTGTCAATGCATTGACTTTACATGTGTTTTCACATATATTCTGCTTTCTTTTAGTCAATAAGACTACTTAAAAGACAAACAAGAATAATCACACAGAACAGTATTCTTAGTGCCTGTTACTGCTTTTTCCTTTCTAAAGTGGCCAATTTTCATTATTTTCTTATGCCTGAGTTGTAATCCTTAAACTCATCTCTCCTCCCCCCGAACACCATCACTTTGTATCTGTCAAAGTGGCAAAGGTAATTTACTGCTGTGATTGATAGCTCACAGTAGGAGAGAGAGTTCATGTACTGTTGCCTTGTACTATCCACCTTACAGCAGGACTCTTATTTTTGCTGCACCATAACCTCTTTCTGTCCTTTACTTTTAATTCTTACTATCTACTAATTGGTAACAAACACATTGTTTGGCAAACTTTCCAACTTCGTTTTTCAGGGATTCCTGAGAAAGCAAAATTCTTAAATAATTGTTTCACAAAGGCCATAAAAATTAAAACATTTTGTTCTTATACAGCATTGTTATGCACGTAAAATAAGACTTTTTGCATCAATGTGCATTTTCTAAACAATGGTAAAGCAAGTATAAACTATTATATTAACTTAACAGTAATCATTGATTATCTGTGAAGTTATGAGGGACAGGTCAAAAGTAAGATTAAAAAATCATGAGCATTCTGCAAAATCAGGGACATTTCAGATATATGGTCTTTGGCCAGTTACCTCTTATTGTACTGTTGTCTGTATTTGCTAGAGTAGCCGCGGTGGTGCAGCGGTAGCTTTGTTGCTTCACAGCAAGAGGTTCTCCTGTTTGATTCTTGGCTGGAGCGCCTTCTGTGTGGAGTCTGCATGTCCTCCCCATGGTCGCGTGGCGTTCAAAAGACATGCGTAGAATGGGCGTGCCTTCGCTGAAGGTTGGGCAACGAGCTGGCACCTTGGCACCCGTAAAAAATCTACTGCCAATCATTAGCGGACCGGAGTTCCACTGTGGCGTCCCCTAACCGGGAAAAGCCGAAAGAAGAACAATATGTCTCTTGCAACTGGAGGATTTATCCAAGTTGTCTGCAGTAATTTTCTTAAACCAGTAAATCATTATTAATGCATCTTCTCCAATTTATTATTTTTCTCACATTGTAACTCAGTATGCAGACCCCCCCCCCATTCACTGTTTTGTTTTTGTTTCCGGTCACTTCAGTTTTTCATTCTTCACGTATGACTATTTATTGTGTTTATGTAAATATGTTTATTCCCTTTCTTTTTTAATTCCAAGATACCAGCACTGGTGTTTCATGTCACTTATTACAATGAAAGTAAAGTTGTTTATTATAAAGACATCCAGGTTTACCCCTGCAAATTATAAATACCAACTCCGAGATCGCACTACAGTGAGGAAAAGGGTACATTTCCTGATCCTCGCTGTACCGTGATCTCAAAGCTTTGAGTTTTCAAAAACTCAATCATATGGTCTCAACCATATGGAGTTTGAGTTTCTGAAAACTTGATCAACTGATAAGGACCCATTTATGTGTGTGCGTGTGTGTGTGTGTGTGTGTGTGTGTGTGTGTGTGTGTGTGTGTGTGTGTGTGTGTGTGTGTGTATATATATATATATATATATATATATATATATTTATTACGTGTGTGTGTGTGTGTGTGTGTGTGTATATATATATATATATATTTATTGTGTGTGTGTATAGACACACACACACACACACACACACACACACACACACACACACACACACACACACACACACACACACACAATCCCCACTAATTCATAAACCTTCAGTATTTCAGTATTTTTGCTTTTAGTATCCTCTGTAATCTAGTTAATTAGAAAGGCTATCATCTTTATTAGGTAAAACTGCTAATATTTGGAGTTGAAAACTCCATTATTTCTCCCTAGCACCATATTGTTTGCTTATACACTGCATTATTTACATTCCCTTTTCTAAATTCACTCATATGGTCAGGCACTCTATTTCTGAATATTAAAGGCTAGAAATGTTATGCAGTCTACACACATTACTCTGTATTGCAATCAACATACCTTTATATTTTACAAACCTTGCCTCTTTTATGATATGTTGTTATAAAGGACCATGTTTTGAATTATAGCATTTCATTTTTTTGTTTTTTTGTAATGGACAGTGGAATGGACCTTAACTACTGTAACAGTGACACTAAATGTATTAGGAACAGGGGTATGAGCCTTAAATTCTGCCCCTTTGTTACAAAATAATGAGAGTTGTGGGGATTACAGAACCTAAATCTACATAATTGCCACCATGTTTGTATGCATGATAGTAACTGGCCTTAAGAGATTATGGCATATGCTAACTAATACCTTGGGTTATGACCAATAGCTATCATAACTGAATACATTTTACCCTGTTACCTACATAACAGGATTGTAATCACTGACTTCCTTAGATTTCACCCTCCTCAGTCTGAGCCCAGTGTTTTTCAGAGAAACTTCCCAACAGTGACCAAGACATAACCAAACTATTTTTCATAAGTACACTCACAGTGTTTTCCAGGATGGGAATATTGATATCTTTCCTGTGACTGTACCCTTTTGTTATATTCATGGTAAGCTGCCACCAACCAAATGACTAATGTTATTCCAAGATCTGAATTGCTGACTATTTTTCTAGTGAGCCAACGAACACTGAATTATAATTGTTAATGGACAGTTTCCCTTCAAAAAGGGTAATTATCAACAGTTACACCAATGCTGTGAGGATATTATTTGCTAATAAAATAAAACATTGGATATACTGTTTTATGAACAAAAGAATGAAACTCTAATGATTCAACATGCAAGACATTGCATTTACACTTGGAAAAGAAAAAAAAATGCTTCATATGGATAGACTGATGACAATAAATCCTTCATCTGCATCCATTGCTGTTATTTCCCTTATTGCAGATGACTGAAGCCTCAGGATGAAAAAATAAAAATCCAGCAAGTCAATATCCAAGAATCCTTATTTCTGTGTTTTAAGAAAGTTGGAATTTTGAAGTCCAAATAATAGTCAGAGACAAACAGCGAAAAAAGGACAGCTTCTGTTTACATACAGTACACTACACAAAGGTTACATTTCAAACACAGACAGAATCTATCTTTCGCTTTTAAAACAGCTGATAGAATGCAAAGGCACTGCTGTTCCATACATGCTTTAAATAAGACAGTGAGCAGGGTAACCATAAATAATTATATATTATTAAAAGAAAGCAGTTCTAAATTCTGCACATCTAATGAAATGCACAACTATTTACAATTTTAAATCCCAGTAAAAGTTTATCATCTGCTATTACGTATCATATTTTAACATTGTTGCCGTTGTTCTCCGGATAGTTTTAAGTGATACAGTTTTCCCAAAATAAAGTAAGTTGAATAATCAATTATTTCCCAACTTCAGGTACTGAAAATAATATCCTTCAGTTATTCCTATAACTTCCAGAAAGCACTTGGTTTCAATTGTTAAATGTTGCATTCAATTCTCACTTGTTTATTTTGTGATTCCTAAAAAAAGTACACCTTCCAAAAGATACTTCATAAAGCAAGGTAATCAACCATTTCATACAGCAGTTTAAGTGAAATTTTCCTTTCTATGAATGTAATATTAATGTTAGATGTTGTGTCAGATGCCTTTAATTATCTCGTTCATTTCATTATATGTCATTATATGTCAAAAACTGTTAAAACTTAAATCTTGCTTGATGTTTGTTTAATTATTCTGTGCATAATCAGTAGTATATACAGTGATATTTTAGACACAACTGTTGAATGTTTACAGCAGAATATTACTTCCCAAGGGAAAGGTTTACAAGGGGCTTAAGAGCATGGCCACTATCTTAAATACTTCTTTGGCTTTATACTGCTTCTGAAGAGGTTTAAAACAGTGAATCTGTGCAGTATACAAAAGCGATCACTCTTTGGTGCCAATACTTGCTTTGACACAAAGGATGGTCATCTGTTTGCTTGCTATGCAGTACTACACTTTGAGACTGTACACTGGAATGGTTTCATGTACATTAGTGCAAATGAAAATGTTCAGTGACAAACTACTAAAATGTCACTGGGTTGGAATGACTTTTCCTACAAAAGCATACTAGAGTCTGTGAGTCACGTACTTTTAATTATAATTCAGATGAATACAAGGTGCTCTAATACAGAGCCACGGAGTCTTCAAATACTATTAGTTATCGGGGTGACAAAACTATATAAAATGTAAGCAGAAGGATGGCTACCAAATGCTGAAGCAATGATCCTGGTACAGATGCATGCTGCTTATACTATGGAATTTCATTTTTAAACATGTAGATTAAAGTCTCTTGACAAACATTTTAAATCAAGACTTGATGAATGCACAAGACAGAAGACATAACTATTCAAAGTTAAACATTCAGATTTGTTATGTTTGGTTACATCACAATGCAATTAAAATACAAACAGATTGTAAATCAGTATTACAGCATAGCAGGTATATCATAAAAACAGCATAATGATATAAAAATGTAATGGCATACTTTTACAGTGCTGATTGTATAATATATGTAATAAAACAGTAAAACAATCAAGGAAAGAAACTAATAAAATCAACAATTTTCTGAGATGTCCATTAAAACTAAGTTTAAAATATGAGTCTTGAGAGATATTTTAAAGCTGCCCAAACATCAGAACTCTCAAAGCCAGTGCAGTAGTAGGTTCCAAACATATGGCGCCTGACAAAACAAAGCAAAAATAAAATAAAACCTCAGAAGCATAACCATCCCCCAGTGGCCAAATCCTGCATGGGATTATATGAATGAGGAGATCTTCAAGATGCAAGGGATTCAAAGTGCATAAAAATAAAACAACTAATACCAGAACTTCAAACAACAAATAAGGACCAGCACAATGTGCTCCAGGATCTAAAAACAAGAGCTGCAGAGATTTGCATATGGTAGTAATGGTCTGTTTTAGTATCAGGAACTCACAGGTGTAAGGCAGTGCAGTAGTCTACAACAGAAGATACCAAGGCATAAATAAGTACACTTAGAGGAACTGATGACAAGTCACATGGCTTTTGACTTGTGATTACTTTGCAGGAGTGCCAAAGGTTGAAAGTCACTAAAAAGTGCTACAGGAAGGATGCTATGCATAGTGATGCTCCAGAAAGAATACACTGCAGTTCCATTTATCTTGAGTAAGTTACGAAGAAGAGACTAGGACTACAGAGCAATGATAATTTAAGGGTTGAGCAGCACAGATGGAACAAAAAGAAACATTAGCTACTGAAGCAAGTTTTGGAAGAACAAGAAGGCAGCAGGGGGATTAGGAAGTCTATGAAAGGGAGAACTAAGCAAGAAGATTCTCAACCCACCCGTTAGCAAAAGCCTAACTTTGTATACTAAGGGAACATAGTAGTACAATATGTGTTATCTAGCATTTATGACCTTTGTCCTGAAAGATAATGCAAGTACACTTACGAGAAATTTACATGTTGACTCCTGTCCCTATACATTTGTTTTTAATGATGGCCTAGTTACTGCAATAAATTTTAGTTATTAGTTATTTTTTCTTTTGGACTATTTAACAGTAAATGCGCAAAGTGATCTGTGAAAAGACTGCCTAAGAAGACGCACAGTTTTAAAGTAAATATATAAAACAGTCCCTGAAAGGCAATTAATAATCCCAAGGCTACTATTATTAACCCATATATCTGAAAAGAAGACATAGAAGAGAAACAGACTACTTCAGAGCATTCTTCTTTTAATGACCATAGCCCTGCCATATCTGTAAAAAATATTTCTGGTCTCCTCAGTAATCATCTGTTTCTTATTACACAAACACATACATACCTTTTGTTGCCCTATCCATCCATTCTAATAATGCCCATGTTCTTCTGAAAGCTTTAATACTGTCTGCAATTATTAAAAGGAGCTTTATTGACACAAATGCCTTTCTCTTTTCTGTTATCCCTTTTTGTTTACTTTCTCTGTCCTAGTGAATTTTCTTATCTTCATATCATCCTGTAGTAATTAATAACTCACTTTCACAGACTTAGATTTCATATCTGTTGGAGTTTCTGGAAAGTTCTTGTGTTTATTTTCTGTAGAAATCATATTAGTCATTCTTGTTACTGTATATTTATTGCATATCCTTTTTTCTAAAATTTTCAGCAATTACTTCACACTTTCCTAATTCTATATTTTCCTCTTGTGTATTCTCTGTAAAAATCACTTTTTATATTATTTGCATCCTCTGCTTGTTCTGTTCTAAAGTTTGTAATGAAGCATTCTTTGGAAAATTAACCACAAATGTCCCATTTTCCTCACACTGTACATATTCTTACCCATAGTTCCTTCACTTGTGCCCTATTTGACAATCTACATTTCCCACTATCAGTGGTGCACTCACATTTTGATTCGAACAATCCTGCTGCCTGCATCAGGAAGGAAGGGGCACAATAAGTCCTGCTTTCACTGAATCTCTGAACTGCAGAGAAAAAATGCACTTATAGCCAGCTTTTTTTCGGCAATTCATAATTTCATTTGTGATGTCACCAATCCTGATTTTCAGGGAGAGTTGTTCACTGTCAGGTACAGGTGCAGTAATTGGCCTCAATTCATATAGGGGGAGGGGCTCACATAAGGAAAGGCCCTTGAAAGCCCACAGCTGTAGAATGCTTTCTTATCAGTGCTTTTACAGCCGTGGGGAATATTAAAAAAATAAATTCTGTTTTGTAAGTCAGCTAGCCAGTAAACAGGTCAGCAACAGCAAACCAGTAATGCAGCCAGCCAGCCAGCAAACCAGACAGTTAATAAGGAGGCCAGTAGGCCAGCCAGTAAAGAGGCCAATAGGTCAGCCATAAAGGTGGTCAGCAAAGCAGCTCATAAGCCAGACAGCCAGCAAAAAGGCCAGTAGGCCAACCAGCAAGATGTCCAGTAGGGTGGTCAGCAAGCCAGAGATTAAGGTGATCAGCTAGCAGGCCAGTGAGGTGGCCAGCCAGCTAACCAGCCAGGAGGTCAGCAAGTAGGTCAGCCAGCTAGACAGAAGGACAGCAAGGAGGCTTGCAAGGTGGTTAGCCAGTCAGCAAGGATGCCAGCAAGGTGGTCATTCAGTCAGCCATGAGGCTAACAAGGTGATCAGCAAGCCAGCCAGCCCAGAAGGAAAGACACCAGCCAACCCAGAGATAAGGAAGCTAGACAGCTAATGAGTGGAAGTGGTAAGGACAGTGGAAAGCCAGTCAGTCAAGTAAAGACCATGGTTGCCCTGTTCTGCTCTGTAGTGGTAAGTACAACTAGCATTTTAGTTCTGTAACTTTTAAACGTGGAACTTTTAAATGGGGGAAGTCTCTGTGTTCTCCAGTGGGAGTGGTTAACACTGAACAGCATGCCTGTGCCTGGAGGAGTGGTTACTACCTAGAAGCTGTAGTTTTATTGGCCATTTTGGGTCAATTCTAAACTCCTTGATCTCTCTCTCTTAAAACCATGCTGCCTCGTGGTTTTGGCGTCTTTTCAGGCTTGCTAGTTGTTGCTGAAGCACCTACCAAGAGGAGAAAACGCTGAGAGAAGGAGCCACTTTTGTGATTTTAAGTATTTTCTTCTGATTTTTTGTTAAGTTTTACTACTTTGCCACCTACTTTTTGGCATTTTCCGGCTTGCTAAAGTTTATATCTGTAACAGTAACAGTACTTGGAACACATCTAGAGCCTGTTTACTGCATTTCTTGTGTTGCACTTAATTTAAAATTGTTTTTTTTTTCTCTAAAAACTGCATTTTACCTGATTTTGGCCTAGCACTCAAGTATGGGGTCATTTATTGCTCTGTTGTAATTATTTTGCTGCTTGTGTATATCTGCTACATTTAAACTATAACAAAAAGAAAAAAAAATCTTGCTTTTTTCCCACTTTCTGAAAGTTAAGAAGGTTCAGTTACAGATTTGCTGTTCTGAACTGTTTGGAAGTTTCTAGAAGGCCAGAGCTTGCTTGGGCTAAAGGGAAGTCTCTGTGTTCACCAGTGGGAGTGGTTAACACTGAACAGCCTGCCTGTCCCTGGAGGAGTGGTTACTACCTAGAAGCTGTAGTTTTATTGGCCATTTTGAGTCAATTCTAAACTCCTTGATCTCTCTCTCTTAAAACCAGACTGCCTCGTGGTTTTGGCGTCTTTTCAGGCTTGCTAGTTGTTGCTGAAACACCTACCAAGAGGAGAAAATGCTGAGAGAGGAAAAGGAGCCACTTTTGTGATTTTTAAGTATTTTCTTCTGATTTTTTCTTAAGTTTTACTGCTTTGCCATCTACTTTTTGGCATTTTCCGGCTTGCTAAAGTTTATATCTGTAACAGTAACAGTACTTGGAACACATCTAGAGCCTATTTATTGCATTTCCTGTGTTGCACTTAATTTAAAATAGTTTTTTTCTCTAAAAACTGCATTTTACCTGATTTTGGCCTAGCACTCAAGTGTGGGATCATTTATTGCACTGTTGTGATTATTTTGCTGCTTGTGTATCTCTGCTACCTTTAAACTACAACAAAAAGAAAAAAACAACAAAAACTTGCTTTTTTCCCACTTTCTGAATGTTAAGAAAGTTCAGTTACAGATTTGCTGTTCTGAACTGTTTGGAAGTTTCTAGAAGGCCAGTGCTTGCTTGGGCTAAAGGGAAGTCTCTGTGTTCACCAGTGGGAGTGGTTAACACTGAATAGCCTGCCTGTCCCTGGAGGAGTGGTTACTACCTAGAAGCTGTAGTTTTATTGGCCATTTTGGGTCAATTCTAAACTCCTTGATCTCTCTCTCTTAAAACCCTACAACTCTCTTTTTGCGCGGTTTTGCACACTGAGCAGCATCGGGCAGCACCGCCTAAACAGGTTTCAACTATTTCAGGCTCCACAAAGTCTGGTCTTCACTTTTTCCCTTAGAACTGTTCAAACTCTCAAAGTAATCACTCTATTCTCTTTCTGAAGCCCTGCACTTGCTCAGCTCTTATAAGGAAACACTAACTAACTAAAGCACTACACCCTCCTTGACTTCTCATAAGTATTAGACTCCCGATTGGTCCTTCCTGATCAAGTGAAAAATCAGTTCCCTTCCCTAATCTGATCAGTAAAAAAAACAGTTCCCTATACTAATCTGGTATGTCCAAGGGTCAGTTTCAAGGTTACTCTCCAGTCCAGCTGGTGAATCTGGGAATTTTGAGGCAATGTTACAATTGCCTTTTGTACACAGACAACCCTCTCCTCCTTCCAACAAACTCTAATACATGTGAGAGATGCAGTTACACAGCCAAACTGGAGGCAGAGCTCTCTCAACCCAAGACTGGCACAGTCAGTCAGGAGGAAAAGGTAACCACCCACACCACAAATCCAGTCTCACACAGACCTATTGCATCTGCATACCCAACACATAAACACACAAAAACATACTCAGAGGCTCTAAATAAAAAGCTGCCTAAACAGCAAAGACCTCCTAAGCAGATATCCAAGCAACAACCACCCCTCAACAATACTCACAAATCACATATCTCACAAAATCAGTGTGCCTCACAGTCACAGCCCATAAGGCCAAACAACACACCAAATACACTTGTTATAGGGGTCTCTATTGTCCGGCACACTGACGTCCCACTCACCAGACCGAACAAGGAGAAGGTCACTGTAAGCTGCCTGTCGGGTGCTAGGATCTGCCACATAACGCAAGCACTCAGGTCACTCCAAAGCAAGTACAAGTATGATTCCGTCATTGTCCATGCTGGTGTGAATGACCTGAGACATACCTCCCTGGACTACATGAAAAGAGACATAGAGGAGCTCTCTGACCATGTAGCCCAGGCTGGTATGTCCCTGACCTTGAGTAGCATCTTGCCCTCACCAAGAATGATGCCACAGTATAAAGACAAAATGATCAGTTTCAACAATTGGCTAAAGTATTGGTGTCATTCAAAGGGGATCCAGTGTCTGTCAGCCTGGGATGACATGCTCGACAAGCCACATTGCTTCACTAGGGACGGCTTGCACCTGTCACCCTTAGGCTTTCGTATACTGGCCAAGGCTCTTGCCACCCCCATAGTGCCTTTTTAGGCAAGGCTCAAAGGACAAACCCACCTCCATAGACAACCCAAAGATAAAAAACTAAAGGTAATGCTACTCAATGCCAGAAGTCTAAACCTCAAGATGCATGCACTCGAGACTCTCCTCAGTATGGAGAAAATCGATGTCTGTGCAGTAACAGAAACCTGGTTCAAGGCTCCGGAGAGCACCCCAGCACTACCAGGTTATAACTCATACCATGCGTTTCGGCCCCAAAACTCGGACCGAAGCACAAAAGGAGGGGGGTATCTATATTCATCAAAGATACCTACACCTCCAGGTTAGTGGCACTGCACGAAGCATCAAAAACCATCCATGTGCAACTAACAGCGGGCAAAACTGCCTTTCAGTTTGTAGCCTGCTACAGAACACCCTCCCTATTACAGGAACCCCACTTGGCATTCCTAAGAACACCGGAGAATATGAAGGTCTCTCCAAACACTATGTTATTGGGTGACTTCAACTACCCAAACATTGACTGGGAAAACTACTCAAGCCCAAACACCCTCGCCCAACGGTTCCTTGAATTTATACACTCTAACGCAATGAAACAACTGGTCACCACTCCCACAAGAGGGAACAACATATTGGACCTGATCATCACCAACATGGGGACTCTATGTTCCACACCAGAGGTAAACCCCTCACTGGTAAGATCAGACCATAAACAAATTTCCCTGGACATCCATATCCCGTCCCCACCCCCAGCCAAGGAAATCACTGTAAAGAATTTCTCCAAAGCCAACTTTGCACTTCTCAAGACTGAGGTGGAATCCTTCAAAGCCCCTGGGCCAAAGGATTATACAGCCCAATCCGCAGAATCCTTTACAAATGCATTCTATGAGCACCTGCAGGAATGCATGGATCGTGCTATCCCAAATAAAACCAAGACTCACTCCTCCAAAAACAGGAGACCGGTCTGGTGGACCCCGGCCATAAATAAGCTATACAACAGAAGGAGGAAGCTACTACATGACAGAGCAAAATCCCAAAAAGGGAAGGCATCTCTGATCAGTATTAGCAAGAAACTTCGATCCCTCATAAAATCATCAAAGGCCAGTTTCGAAAGAAAAACTACCCTAGACACTAAAGATAATCACAAGGCCTTCTTTAGTTATGTCAGAAACATGGGCGGAAACTCTCAGATATGCTCTGAATTGTTGCATAATGGTACAAATTATACTGAACCTACAGACATAGCCAACATCATGGCAGACAGATTCAGCACTAACTTCTCCCCCCCTTCCCCCCAAAGGAGCAAACACTTATCCCAACTGAATGTAACCTCCCTGACATCACAGATGCACAGGTGAAAGCTGCCCTCTCCAAAGCAAAAAACACAGCATCTATGGGACCTGACGGTGTCCCAGGCTGTGTCTTACACGAGCTCCAAGAAGAACTGAACCCTCACATTAAGTCACTGTAAAAACTTAGCCTTACTACAGGATATTACCCAAAGAATGGCGTACAGCTACAGTGGTCCCACTCCACAAAGGTGGTGCCACAACGGACCCCGGAAACTATCACCCCATAAGTCTGACTCGTCTGGTCTGTAAAGCTATGGAGCGTATTATCATGGAACTCATAAACAAAGACATTGGGAGCCTCCAGACACTGGACCCTACCCAATTCGGCTTTGTTAAGGGCAGATCTTGCCTCTTAAACTTAATTGATTTCTTTGAAACAGTTACCAAAGCCATAGATGAGGGCAAGGTAGTCCACACAGCCTACCTGGACCTCGCAAAAGCCTTCGACACAATACCCCACTTGGACATCATAAATAAGCTTACCAGCTTAAATATCAACCCCTATATCACAAGATGGGTTGCAAACTGGCTCAGAGATAGAACCCACATGGTCAGAATCGCAGGTGCCATGTCCGAATCCAAACCAGTTACAAGTGGCATCCCACAGGGCTCAGTTCTGGGACCTCTCTTGTTCAGTATATACTTCTCTGAGGTTCAGGCTAACACGGGGGGATTATGGCTAACAAAGTTCGCAGATGACTGCAAACTGGGGGCCATAATCGAATCTTCAGCTGACACAAGCATCCTCCAAAGAGGTCTCAGAGAGATGGATGCTTGGTGCCAGAACCACGGCCTCAAGCTAAATGCTAAAAAGTGCATAGTCATCCCCTTTGGGAAAAACAAGGTGCCCACAAATTACCACATAGGTGGAAATCCATTAAGTACGGAAGAAGTAATTAGAGATTTGGGGACCGACGTAGATAGTAATCTCTCCTTTGATAATCACGTTGTCAAAGTGGTTAGAAAGACCTTCTATATAGCCCACCTTATCACGAAAGGGTTTGCATCTAGATCAAGAGAGGTCATTGTGCCCCAATACTCGTCACTCATCAGGCCCATAATTGAATACAATGCCCCTTTTGGGATGTACCTTACCCGACACCTGCAGCAACTGGAGAGACCCCAAAAGTACCTCACCAAGAGGATCATGGGCTACAAACAGATGTCCTATGCAGCTCGACTAAAGAAATTCCAGCTCTACTCAGTTGCTTACCGTCTACTCAGAAGCGATCTATGCCTGATGTACAAAGCCATGTCAAACCCAGAATTAATGGACATGCTCCACCTCAAAAAATCCAAGTCCCTTAGAGCTACATGCTCCAGGGACCTAAACCTCAGCACAAAAATAAATAGGACATGCTGGAGGGACAGATTAATTTCCCAGAGGCTCCCCTCACTCTGGAATAGAATCCCAATTCATGTTAGACTTAGCCCCTCGCTGACCCTCTTCAAGCGAAATTTGGACGCGTGGATGGGAAATTGCAAATTCACCCCTGGGATCTCTCCTGTGTCCCTGCTAGACAGAGGCACAGTAAACTAATCTTAAAAGGGTACCTTCTGTGACCTACTTTACAGAGGCACAGTAGGCTAATCTAATAGGGAGGCGGAAGCCAAATACACTCTGGCTAGGCTTATAAATGCCCTAGGGCAGATAGCCTAGTATCTACCTATGAACCTATTTATTTATTTATTTTTATTATTTTTTAATGCTGTGTTCAGAGGTAAATGGGGTGTGTTATACATTGCAAACAAATGTTATAGTGTCTGTTTTGGAATGATTTACAATAACTTGTTTTTAAAGGTGAAAGTGTGTGTGCGTGTGTGTGTGTGTGTGTGTGTGTGTGTATGTATGTGTGTACGTACGTACATACACACACACACACACACACACACACGCATATACATATATAGAAAATATATGCACATACATATATATATATATATATATATATATAAATACATATGTTATTTTGTGATATATCTATAACCACACACACACATGTATATTTATTTTATGGAGCTATGTTCAGAAGTAAATGTAGTGCTTTTGACATAACAGTAATAAATGTAATAGTGTCTGTTTCAGGATTCTTTGCTTTTGCAGGTATATTTTTATTTAATAACTTATTTATTTTTATTTTTGCAAATGCTGTCTTCAGAAGTAAAATGTTGTGGTTTGCACATAGTGTTTGTAGAGTTTATTGTGGCAGTGCTTTCGTTGGGGTGTTTATTTTGTTTGCTTCATTGTGCACAGTAAGTTAGTGCTATAGTAATATGAATGCTTTAATGGCTGAAATACATTTGCTTTTTCTTTCTTGTCCTGCTTAGATATGACGTGTACTCTGGGTACAAAGCTAAATCTGTAGCTATTTTGTTTTAAAGTTGATGATTGAAATGTATTCTCCATTAATGGTTTGTCAGTTTGCTTTTTATTTATTTTCTTTGTTTAGATGAGTTTTTAGTACTTTTATGTTTTAATGTTGTCTTCAGAAGTGTTGATATTGATAGTTAAAATGCAATGTCCATTAATAACTTTTGAGGGAGCTTTTTGTTTTCACTGTTTAGATGAGGCTTCTAATGCTGTAGTAACAAACAGCTGCTGCCAGCTTTGCTAATGTTAATGTTTTAATGGCTAAAATTGTTTTACCTATGTTTAGAAGCTACTGCACCATGACATCCATAACCATTCTACCTTTTTAAATGTTTTATCATGGTTAAAATGTTTCTTTTCTTTTCCTATGTTTAAATTTAGGCTAATAGTTGCAATAATTGCAGTTTTGAAGTGTTTTAAACTGTATTTTGTACGTACTGTCATTGTCACACACATATTTAATTGCAAGGGCTATAGCACCATTTCATGTTGCTTTATTAGTTGTAGAGAATTTTGGGACACACACAATATTGGCCACACACCCTGTGTTCCACCTTGGATTACTGAAAAGGTGGCAACCCTAGTCAGGGTTCCACATGCAAGTCAATTGATTTCATAATATTCATTTTCCCCACATATAAAACACTTCCTTGTTGCCCAGCATATTTTACTAAGTGCCACTTACTTGAAATAAACATCTAATTTGGAATATTCCACAAGAAATAATTTTTAACATTCAGCAACACATCACCTTCCATTGTTCCTGTCCACAGCAACAGTCAGCCTTTTATTTTCCATAGCTCAACAGTTACAGTGTAATAATTCAAATCTACAGTCTGTATGTACTGCTTAACCAGAAAAATATACAGTCCTTAACTGAAATGCATGCCAACCATTTGAGAGCAGCCAACATGTATACTACATATGTATTCTAATGCAATACCTCAAACTTTTTGCAGAAAATATTTAAGATAGGCTTCCTAAACTCAAATTATGAGGGGATTCTGAAAAAAGAAATGAATGAAGTCTCTCTCTCTCTCAAATGAATATACCAAACATTTTACTGATGCCATTGCAAAACAGTCAGCCTTTTATTTTCCATAGCTCAACAGTTACAGTGTAATAATTCAAATCTACAGTCTGTATGTACTGCTTAACCAGAAAAATATACAGTCCTTAACTGAAATGCATGCCAACCATTTGAGAGCAGCCAACATGTATACTACATATGTATTCTAATGCAATACCTCAAACTTTTTGCAGAAAATATTTAAGATAGGCTTCCTAAACTCAAATTATGAGGGGATTCTGAAAAAAGAAATGAATGAAGTCTCTCTCTCTCTCAAATGAATATACCAAACATTTTACTGATGCCATTGCAAAATATATATTATTATGTGGACCTCATCAATCCATAGAAACAAATCAATAAATAAAAATCTTCCCTTTTCCATTCATGACGACACTCTGTTTTCAGAAACCACAGGTGCTAAATTGTGTATGAGGCAGTCTCAGCCTCTCTTGCACGATTCCCAACAATACCTCGCTCTTTAACTGCCCTTGCTTAGCACTCTGAGTAATCATACACTTTTTAAGTTACAATGCTCTTGGTTTCCAGATTGTTATACTCTTTCTACTTTATCATATTCTTTTTATTAACTCAGGACTTTTTCTATGATCCACATTTGTTTTCGTCCCTACCTAGTAACCTGATGTGATGGATGAAGTTCACCTAATTATAGGTCAAGCAATTGTTTTCAAATTTTCTGATATTGTTTTCAAATTTTCTGATTTTTGTAAGTATGAGGAATATTGTCTAGGTCTGTAAATTTTTTGTCAAATGAATAACCATTAGAATACTGGAGTTTTTCATGCTAATTAGAATGTATTAGTTTTTGAAGTGTTAACACTAACACTTTTGCAAGTGTCCGAATTTCATTTTAACTAAATATCATTCAGGGTAAATAATATGGCGACAACCATACAAGAACATAACCCTATATTTCAGTTATAATATGGAGAAGCCCTATTCATATCAATAAGCAATATTTTAGATGAAACACATAATAAGAGGGCATATCCTTGCATATTTGCTCCCACCCTTATTTCTGATTTAGGGCATATATGGTAGCATGCATCTAATCGGTTTGAATCAAGTAAGAGCAAATACATATTTCTTTCCTAAATATTTCAGTTCAAGGATATTTAAAACAGTTATTTTTTAAAACTGTAAATTGTCTACTAAATATAGACAGAGGCACTGAAATTACTGTTTTTATATTTAACGTCTAGATTTCTTACTGAAAAGTCTGTCTCTATTTATTACATCTCTCGAAATTTGAGATTGAGTTTAATGATATGGAAATATTAAACTATAGCATAAAGGTAAATGCTCACAAAGTGATGGTAATGGACTGATGAAAAGTGAATGAAGTCATATATATATATATATATATATATATATAAAAATATATATACATATATATATATATATATATATATATATATATATATAAGTAATAACATATACATATATATATATATATATATATATATATATATATATATATACACATATATATATAAGTAATAACTAGAAAATGGTGAAGTACTAATTATTGTTTTAATAAAAATTTGGAAGAGAGACCCAACTGAGGGACTGATGACAGGGATACATGAAAACATAAATCTGAGTTTTAAGTAAGAATGTTGTGCTAATTATTATAGTGACTAACGATTTGGAAGAATAGTAATCAGTGGAATCATATAAGGATGATGCAAGTAAATGTATGTTTTATCGCTACAATATGGTAAAACATCAGCCACGTTAATGACAATGTGGAAGGATAATATGACATGAAGGGGTTATGCCATTTTTTTTCTTTGCTACATTGAACATAATCAAAATAACCTTAATGCTATACATATTTGAAGGTTGCTGAAACATTAGAACATTTTTTGTGTAATGTATGTCATCAGTTTTGTATAGAGAACTGCTTATTGGTATTCACGTTCAAGTAAAAAGAATTGCAGATTGAATTGCCTCTAGCGCAGTAGTGCTGTAGGGTGATAGCTAGACATAAATATAAAGATATAAGTAATTGGAAGACATTTTGTAGTGATTTCCTTTATTTTTTGTCTTATTAAGGATGTATGACTGGATAGACCTGCTCTGATGGGCATATTGTAAACATGGGGAGATAATTATGTTTAGTAAGTGACTGATGTGTTTAGTGAATGTCAGCAGTGTTGATCCTTTAGTAGTGAGTGAAAATATATAAGGATTTTGGATATAGTTAAGAAATACATGTGCTAAAAGAAATTATTTTTGCTATCCCCTGTTGGTTATTTTGTTTGGTGGCCAAGGTATTATTTTAATCAAAGCAGTTGTATAATACAGACTGATAATGAATGCATAATAGTTGAATTCTGAGCGTCCAAGCAAGGACTTTTGTTACACTTATAAGGATATCGATGTGTATTGTGAAATGAGTATACCCTTCATTCCAGTCACATTTTATTGTCTGAAAGAGATAACGATGCTGAAAATATTCAACTATACATGATTAAAGAAAGATAAGTTTCCTCTACCCTTGATGTCTAATCTGACGGATGGTAGACGTGATGTTTTGGTCAAAGCAGGGGTATATTACAGGCTGTTAACAAATGTAAAACAGATGACGTCTGAGTGCAAAAGAATTCATGGTATGAATGAAGAAAATGTGACATATTAATTATTATATTATCCCTTGGGCTTGAACCCTAAACAAATACAGAAACAAACATGAGCAGGTAGGGATAGAGTTTCCTTATAATACTGTCATAGGCAGTATAACAGGAATGGGTATCTTTTCGATGATGGTGTTTTTTTGGGAGAGAAATGGGAAGCACCACAAAATTTAACTCAGCACACCGAGCGTAATGACCATACAAATGGCTCACCAAGAGACAACATCCAACATGAATCTACAGATCTTTATTCCTCCCACAGGGAAGGTATGAGTGACAGAGCCTCCTAGATTTGCTAGCTAAAGTGATTTTATGTGAAATAATCCTTTATACTCTACTTCACATTATAAGCAAGTGATGAAGAAAAAGCAATAATGAAATACAGAGTATAGAAATTGACTACAACATGTTATAAACTGGTATTAAGCATGAGGGCATAAAAAATAATTATAGACTTTGCAATCAGGATAGTTATAAAGGTATTTTATAAGTTAATGATTCATCCAGCTTTCAGCCTCAGTAAGAAAAATACTGGAGTGAGGATAAAAAAGCTATATACGTTTATTATATGATTTTTCTCCTTAATAAACACAGTGAAATGACTAGGAGCATGTGAAGGACATATACTGAAGTGAAAATAGCAGTACCATTTTATTTATTTATTTTATAATCTGATAACCAAGTAAATGAGCTGATCTACTGACCCTTTTCAGTCACTACTTAGGAACAAATGTACAGAAATGTTGTTTCCAATTAATTGAATATATGCTACAACACTATCACAACATTATTGTTTACTAATGCTGTGACAATATCACAGCATTAGTACAAAGACATGAATATGTTGCAGGTATTTATAAAGCAGCTCCATTTGTAGCAAGTCTGCCACAATGTATTTATGTGGCTGGAAATTTTATTTACAGAATGCAGACATACTAAAGAAGTAATTTAATACAGCAGAAATTATACAGCGGAATTGTAATGCGGTCATTAGTGTCAAAAAAGCAGGTGCTTTCCTTTATACAAGGATTGCATAAGTTGTTTTTTAAAAGATCCTAATGTTTCAAAACTTCTTTTGTCTGTGGGTAAGGAATTCCACATGTCAGGACCAATTCTAGAAAAGGCTTTTTCCCCAGCAGCATGTTTGAATCTAGGTTGTGAAAGTGTGATTGTGACCTCTTGGCTGTTTCTAAGAGAGTATGTGAAAGCTGGATGTAAGGCAAAGATTTAAATACCTGGCAAGACATATTGTAGGTGATTATTTATTATTATAGGGAATATGTGAAACACAGAAAGCTTTCAGAAGAGTTGATTTTTTGATGACAGAAGGAGCATCTTCCTTTATTTTTTCTATTATGAAGGATACATGACTGGACAGCTCTATCCTGATGGCTATATTGTAACATGAATCTGGAGCAATCTTTTTGGGGGAGCAGTAGCCATTTGGCAATGTTAGTAATAGGAAGACATTAAGCATTTTCATACAGATTGCTACTAATGCAAATCTAAGTATTTTTTGGCTATCTGGATTTTTGAGTTTTATGAGCAGGACAGGGAGTGATTAGTGGAAGGGCATATTGTAATTTGGGGATCAAGACATTTTTAGCTATTGCCATATGTGCAACTGGAGAGATAGTGTGAGAGTGTGAAACTGTATGTAATGTGAATGGAGTAATCCAAATGTCATAATAAAATATTGCAGACATGCGTTAATAACAATAAAGGAGCTGTAAAAAAACTAGAAACCTAGCAATACCTACCCACCTACCCATTTAACACAAATGCAATAAATAAATATTTAGGACAGATTTTCTTTCGTACAGAGAGGTTACTGGACACATGGAACCATTTGAGTCAGTAGACAGCAATACCAAAACAGTAGTGGAGTTCAGTATAAATGGGAACAGACAAAAGGCATTTCAGAGGGAAATGGAGGAAATTATTGGTTGTTTTACTAGAAAACAACTACACCAATAAGCAGGTAAACAGGTAGACATGAGTGACCTAATTGTCCCAATCTGCTGTCCAAGTCTATGTTTCTATCCAAGTTGCAGCAGGCTGCTTCCCTCGTAACAAAATCATTTCAAAGGCTTAGAAAATATAGTCCTTAGTACATGTGATGGACACTGCTGGGAAAGTTGTTTCCTTTACAGTGAACACAAACTGCTATGTTCAGCTTTCCAGTTAAGTTACACTGAAAGAAATAGCAGATTCAAACTGTAAACACTTGAATGAAAATGTTATTTCTAGTAAGGCAGCAGGAGAAGGAGTTTAATCTAAATGTTAAGGCAAAAACTTATCTGGGAAACTGTGTAGTCAGATGTCTGCAATAGGAAACTGGGCTTCTTTCAATGAGTTGCAAAACTGCCCACAATGCTTTAAGCAGGGATGTAGCAAGCAATTTACATTTTGTACTCACAAGCTCTCAATGATACCCCTCTTCATACCTGCCAACTGAACAGATTTTTGCAGAATGTCCAAATTTTCACCTCATAGTTTTGTTCTATTTCTCATAAAATTCAGTTTTTTTGGCAAATCACTGAGGACTGATGTCAGAAAATAATGGGACATTTGAATTTCAGGCTTCATACATTTCAGAAAATGTATGTTAATGCAAAACCTGTTGTTGTGTCAACTTTCTAAGTTTGTAAGAGAAGTACTGAAAAAAATGTCCCTATTTTGGGGCCTTTGTCCCCCCCCCCCACCATTATGTATGTTTTTGTCCAGATTTCTTGTGTAAGAGGTTGACATGTATGCCCCCCACCTGGACACCTATCACTTTAAAATGGACACATCTCTCAAAATGTTGCTTCCAAGCACTTAATAAATGTAAATAATATATTCAGCTGTTCCCCCTCAAACTTTTAAAATATTGTTTTTAGATTAGCAATATTGCACCTGTTGTTGGAGGAATTCATTTAAACAGTTGTAGACATATTATGACCTGAAAAAAAAGCCATATTGATGTGATTCTCTGAAAAAAAATGTACTCTTGTAGAGTACAGAGAGTATGCATGGCTAAATTCAATAAATGAGATATGGTACCACCTTTTCATATATATTCTATTACTAAGCCTGTCTTTCCTCCATTCATATGACAAGTCTCTCTCAGATTTCATTTATTAATTCACAGACCACAAACCATTAACTAACTTTGTGGCTAAAATAAAATATACAAGCATGTCAATTGCTTCCCAACGGGCCTTGGTGGCAACGCATATCCCGGGGAAAACCAATGTGATTGCAGACAGGCTAAACAGGGCGATCCTCATGCCTTACGAGTGGTCCCTGAACCGCCGGGTGGCGGACAGTATATTCAGCAAATGGGGTCAGCCTTGCTGCGATCTGTTTGCCAGCCCCCTCAATGCGAAATGCAGCAACTACTTCTCGTTGATCCCCCCACCGGGGGAACTCCAAGGGACGCTCTTGCGCACAATTGGCCCTCGGGTCTGCTGTATGCTTTCTCTCCATTCCCCTTATCTCGAGGGTGATTCAGAAAGCGCTATCCTTGGGAAGCAAATTGATTCTGATCGCGCCACACTGGCCTCGACAAGTATGGTTCCCCTTCCTTCAACCTTACATCGTGGATGCTCCTTGGACACTGGACCCTCGTTCAGACTTGCTGACACATATATCGGGACAGCTCCACTCCTCCCTGGAGACCCTCCGGCTGACCGCCCTGCTACTCCACTTCCATCCGTAGTCAGGTGTCATGATTTTTCTCCAGACGTGGTCCATATTCTTTCATCCTCTCATAAGCTGTCCACTAGGAAGATCTACTCTAGCAAGTGGAAAAGGTTTTCGATATGGGCCCAGTCCAAAGGTATTGACCCCTACACAGCCCCCATTGACTCTGTGTTGGACTTTTTATCTCATTTATTCTACCAAAGATTTGCCTCAGCCACCATCAAAGTTCAGCTGGCGGCTATCTCAAATTATCATGTGGCTTATGAACCTAGCTTAATGGCACACAGGCTGTGCAGAGCATTCCTGAAAGGCACTCTTCTCCTTTGTCCCCCTGTATCTCAACCTGTTATGCCCTGGGACCTCAATTTTGTACTGCAGGCCCTCACTCTCCCACCCTTTGAGCCCACGGCTTCCTGTGATTTTAAATTTCTTATATGGAAATCTGCCTTTCTGATAGTGATCACATCAGCTAGACGAGTATCAGAACTCCAGCCCCTATCAGTCAAGCCCCCATACTTGGTATTTCATAAAGATAGAGTCTCTCTCAGACCAAATCTATCCTTTCTTCCCAAAGTGGCTTCCTTATCTAATATTAATCAGTCCATTGAGCTGCCGGTCTTCTTTCCCAACTTCTCCAATAAGGCAGAGTACCAGTATCATCTGTTGGATGTTCATAGGCAACTACGCTTTTATCTACACAGAACTAAAGATTGGCGGAAGTCAGACCAGCTCTTCATTTCATTCTCAGAGAATCGCTTGGGGTCTGCGGTTTCCAAGGTCACCATCTCTAGGTGGATAGCTGGTTGCGTCTCCTTTATTTATTAGGCAGGGGGAAAGAGCCTGCCTTTTCCAGCCAGAGCACACTCTACCAGAGCAGTTTCCACTTCCACAGCCTTTCAGGCTAGGTTATCGATGGATGATATATATGCGGCTGCAACATGGGCTTCTCCTCACACGTTTGTTTCCCATTACAAATTGGATGTGGTGTCCAGGGGCAGATCATCTTTTGGCTCCACGGTGCTCAGGAGTATTTTCCATTGAGCCACCCAGGATGTAGGTGCTAGGGACGCTGTCCCACAAGTGAAGAATGTAGGCAAGATAGGACTACATAACATCAGTTAGTTATGTACTCACCATAACGTTAGATGTATGTAGTCCATCTCGCCTCACATTCTTCATTACCCCCCCCCCACTGTCCCCCACGCCTAGAGGATTTGGAGGATCTCCTTGTACTTTTGACGTTACAGAGTCCCTTTGGATAATTTGTTGGACCTCGTTGTTATAGGTGTGTGTGTGTATGTTTGGGCGATGGATACGATGCTTATGTTGGCAGCAAACTAGATCTGGGGATGTGGAGCAGTGTATTGTGGGATACCATCTTAGCCCAGCCAATCAAAGACTTTCGAGCTAGTAAATAGGCCGAGTCAGAGCCGACATTCGGCTCCGAACCCACAAGTGAAGAATGTGAGGCGAGATGGACTACATACATCTAACGTTATGGTGAGTACATAACTAACTGTTATCAGTTTACCCAATTCCATGTCATCTGTATACAGACCTTAGAATACCTCAGATGAAAAAGATAGTTCTGAAAGATACAATCTAAATTAGTATGGGCCTAGGATACAACCATCTGGGACACCCTGACTTTAACCTTGAATTTCACCTGTCTAATTGCTGTATAATAACTGCCATGTCCTACATGTGATCCATGCAGCTAGCCATCTTATCAGTGTTTTGTGTATGACCCTATCAAATGCTGAAGTTAAATATATATAAATTACACCACAACACAATTTTTCATTCACAGTTGTTATTGTATTGTTATAAAACATCATGTTACAGGTGGTAGTATGCATGCTGATATATGGTTTCAATTCTTAACCTTTTCAATTATGATAATAATTTATACAATATAACCTTCTCTATTGTTTTTTCACAACATGAAAAGAAACTTGTGGATATGTATGACTCTGGGTTTGTCCTACTTCCTTTTCCCTTAAAGACAAGTTTAACAAGTGCATGACTCCAGTCATGAAGAATCTCTCCATCTTTATATGAAGTACTAAATAATAGATATAATGGTACTGTAAGTTCATGCTGAAGTGTTCTAAGGTAATTATTACTAATTCTATCTCTGTCCTGTGCTTTGTTTGGGTCCAGTTTGTGTAGTTCTTTTTTTTTTATACAATCTATTTGATGTCAGTATCTGAGGTTACCTGGATATCACCATGACAATTTATCATCCCCTTTGTGAAGCCAAACTGCTTTTCATTATTTTGTAAGTACATCTATAATCTGTTGTGGCTGAAAATACATTTTAAAATCTACACACAGTTTATCAATTTGTATATCTTTATTCCTACCACATCTTATGCTTCTACAAAATGGTTTCTTATTATGCTTGATATCTTTATATACATTTTGTTCAAATTTTTCTTGATCTTGTCTCACACTATATTTAATTTGTTTGCCCAGCTTGTTTAATTCAGTTTTCAAAGTCGTAGTTCAACCCTTTTCCATTTGTTATACTTTTTGTCTCTCACCTTAATCAAGCATCTCATTCTTATGAAAGTATATCCTCCTGATATTGTGTGCCTAGATCCTGATGTTAAAATTTTTTTTTGCATTCAAACAATTTCTCTGTCAAAACTTTCCACATTCCTTCTGCAGTTTTTCCACTGAACATATCACTCTAATTAGTTTTACATAATGACCTGTTTGCTTCTATATAATTTGTTATTAATCTTCTATGCACTGGTTTACATTTCATTTTGGCAGAATTATCCAGCAGGAAATGAACGTTTATAACCCCATGATCACTGCACATATCAATGGTGGTAAAGTTTGACATGAAGTAATAGTAATTTCTTTAGAAACACAAACAATGTCTAATATGCTCCATTTTCTGCTAGGCTTTTTTACAATCTGAAACAACTGTTGTTCTTGAACATGCATTGTAAATGATTTCCATACTAAAGTTGTTGAATCAATATTATTCCAGTCGACTTCTGGTAAATTTAAGTCTCCAGTCACTATTATTCTATTATTATTAGTTATTATTATTCTTCCCTTCTGTGTTCCATGCAAGAAATGTATGAATTCCTCTAGGTCATCAGCACTTGACTCTGGTGGTCTATACACTCCAAAATGCTATATGTTCCAGGGTTCTCTTTATTGTCACAGTTACACAATTTACAGTATTGGTGTTATAATTGAACATGTAATAATCACATCTCATAGCAATCTTTAATCCCTACTGTAACACCTCCACCTGATTTCTTTTGTTAAAAATATCTATTACAGTAAAAACATTTATACCCTGAAAGAACTGGTTTCCAGTCATTGTTATTTAACCATGTACCCGGTCAATGAATGAATAAATAAAATATGATAACTGCAATGAAAATATCATAATAACAAATCTGCAATTGAGCCTTTAAAGCATCTTGATAGGTAGGCTTGCCAACCATCTCTTCATATAACTGGTGATCAGTTAAGAGCACTTACCCAGGATTTGCCTACCTGTACACATCTGCTGCTGCTGTGGGACCCTCCCCCATCAGCCTTTCAGGGGCCAAGTACATGAGATCACTGTTGTGAGCACTGGAGCAGTTAAATGGAATTGACTTCAAGCACTGCCTCCTCCACAATGTCAAACCATAGTCTGAAAGCTGTAGAAGCAGGAAAACACAGATCCAGACACAGAATGAGAAATCATATACATGTAAACAGTTTACCAGTATTTTGAAATATACTGAATGACTTTAGCAAATGTTTCCTCAAAATCATAAAAATAAAGAGCAGTTTCATTTTAATCACCTCAACAGATAGCCTATTATGTATTTGATGCACCCAACAGTCCTAACTCACTTCCCACAAGCCTCCAGGCTCAGGAGGTACATAATGTTGTGCTGGGAAGCCCTATTAGCTCTTGTTTAACTGACACCCTAGTACTCCTCAGGCTTCTCTCATGAGGTTTGACTACACTGTAAGTGCCACTCAACATTTTCATATCTCCAATTCACTTATTATAAGTTCTTTTAGGAATTATTTGTTATGAATACTACTTTGATAGGATATGTGACTGTGAATTGAGTATGTATATAAATGTGAAGGTGCAGTTATTAAGAATGTAAATATTACCATCAGGATACCTGACAGGGAAAGAACAACTGAAGAGAAATGTATGCAGCCAATCAACCCAGAAACAGTGATGCCACATGTCATACAACAGAGAAAGTGCTGCCCTCATAGGTTTTGATCTTTGTTTGTGGACGTCAAACAATATAAATATCAGTATTACTGTTAATAAAAAATCAGGGATGAAAGGAGGATCATTTGGGTCTATATCAGAACATGTAAGTATTAAAACTTCGAATGTTCTGATATCAAACACTATTCAGCGAACGCTAAGAATAGCGAAGCTGCAGAACAGTGAATTCTTTCCTCGGGAAAGAATTTGGTTGGCCGTTTATGTGTCTTTGCTATTCTTAGAACTGTGGTGGAAAGTTACGGGTTGGGTTCAGGTAAGTGTGCGATTATACGTTAGTGTTAGGGGAGGGTTAAGTGAGTTAGGGTTAGGGCGCAGGTTAGGCGTGTGTGCGATAGTGACAGACTTTAGGGTTAGGGGCGGTTTAAGTGAGTTAGGGTTAGGGCACGGGTTAGGTGAGTGTGCGATAGTGACGGACCTTAGGGTTAGGGTTTGGGTTAAGGTAAGTGGGTAGATAGTAGTGTATGTTTAGTTTAATGTAGCGTTAGATGTAGGAATTTAAGTGTATGTGTGTGGTTGCTGTTTGTTTGATGTGCTTGTGTTGTGTGTATGTGTTTCGGAGCAGCATATTTTTTCCATGGGAAAAAATTTGCTGTTCTGAATGTTTGATATTTTCATGTTTAGATGTTTTGGGGCCGATGAAATAGCGTTCACTATTTTCATCTTTCGATAATGTGATATAAACACGACCATTTTTGGCTAAGCTGGAGGGACTGATCAAATTCAAGGCAGTTCATATTAAGTGCAAATATTGCACTAACCTGAATTGCACCTAGACTTTGGGAACACTACAGGAGGGTACTTATTAGAGGATGTTACCCAGGGGAGTATCCAATATTTTTGGAATTGTACAGTAACATCCAGAATGTAGCCCTCCCAAAAGAAAAACTCTCTCCCCAGCTCCAGATGATACATGATGTTCATCATAGTGATCACTGCCGCAGTAGTCTTAGATGTATTGGTTATATTTTAAATAGAATATAACTGCCGACCAGCTTCCAAAGCTTCAGTGCATCTTCCACATGCCCAAACCATTTATCATCAAAGCTGAGCTGACTAAAATGAAAGGTTTGGGTGCCAGGCCCTTCATAGCTTTCCTGCTGTTGAAGAGTAAGCTTATTTGAGGCTTATGAAAAACAGTTGTCAGCTGGGTGGCAAGCCCTTCATAGCTTTCCTGCTGTTGAAGAGTAAGCTTATTTGAGGCTTATGAGAAACAGCTGTCAGCTTGGGCTGTTCCTCTGCTGGTTCCCTTTGGGGCAAAAAAACTTCAATTAAAAAAAAATATTTATTTTCTAACAATTTCCTGTTCAGGAAAGTTTTTTTTAAAGCTAAGAATTTGTGTTTTAACAAACTGTCATGAGACTGTGTTGTACTTTTAAACAAGAACACTCTTTTTTTTAAATAGTTTAACGTTTAAAAATTGTTTAAAGTAATTGAAAACCATTCTTTCTGTTGAGAAGTTG
Organism: Protopterus annectens; assembly: GCF_019279795.1. Classification (NCBI taxonomy): domain Eukaryota; kingdom Metazoa; phylum Chordata; order Ceratodontiformes; family Protopteridae; genus Protopterus; species Protopterus annectens. The sequence goes on along the minus strand of NC_056741.1, from coordinate 1,979,602,460 downwards.
TGTTTATTTTACTTTTTAGGGCTGGCAAAGTGTTTTAAAGTTCTTTTTACTGTGCTTTTATATGAAAAAAGTTACTTTTAATGACTTTTAAGTTTTGCTGACTTTTGCTGCTTGTTTTCCACAGGAAAAAGGCATAATTTTTGGCTTGACCACGGAACAAACTGTTGGTCCCACGGTCAGTTCTTCTAGCCACAAAAAGAAACAGTTAAAGCAAACAGCCTTTGCCAACACAACAGGCTATCAATTTGTCTCAGTTGCAGGGTGGGTGACTCTGCTGTGGTCATTAATTATACCTCAGGCCACTTATCTTTTACCACAGATCCCTCTGATGTAGCACCTACAGCCACTATGGACAAGATGTTAGCCACACTCCTTCAGTGGGTAAGGGAGGGACACTCTTGTCAGTCCTGGGGAGAGGGAACAGAGAAGGCTTCACTTTTTTGTCAGAATGTTGCTCTCATCCCTGGGGAAGTTGATGCTGCCATTAGTAACACTGTTGGCCCCATTTCCCTGTCAAAAAATAAACAGAAAACTAAACGTATCTACGCCTCCTCAAATTTCCTCAGACAGGAGTAGTTTACTGGATCTAGATCAGGGTTTAGTTCATTGTTTTGATCCTTCTTATAAAGCAGTTCCTAGTAGAAGTAGGAAGGATACTTCTTTCCTGAAGAAATTCAAGAGTCTGAATCTGGAAAAGAAGATGAAGGAGTAGATACTGGGTCTTCTCCTCAGATTTCTGATTCAAATTCAGTGGAGAGCTCATTTTCTGAATCTCCCTATTGGGGTTTACATACATACATACAAATATTTCAGGCATGAGCGTTAATGTCCTTCTAGCCTACCAATATAGCAAAACAGTTGTTCCCATATTAAGTGTATCAAGTGTCCAGGCTGTTCTTAGAAATATCTAAACTAGTGCTTGCTTTAATGTAATTTGGTAGTCTACTCCATGCATCAGCCACTCTCTCAGATAACCAATTAGTACACTTATCATTCCTATAGAATCTTCTACATAGCTTGTCTGATGATTGTCTACTACTTTTTGATAACTCCAAACATTCCCAGCGGTAGCTGTCTGTAAATGCCCTATGTACCTGAAGAGGGTCTCCTCTTAAATATGTATATAAGACACTGAACAAGTTCAGATATTTTAGTCTTTCATAATAACTTAAATTTTCACATCCATGGATGCTGTTGGTATACTGCCGCTGTACTCTTTCCAGTTTATTCATGCATTTTTCTTATAAGATGTCCACATTCCATACTGAAGTCTGGGTCTAATGTAACTAACAAACAATGACTTCATCATTTCTGATCTTCTGGACTTTATAAATCTTTTTATACAACCTATAGTTTTATAACTAGTATTAACCAACTGGTGGATATGATTAGAAAAACTCAAAGCTGGATTTACCCATATACCCAGGTCCTTAAATGAATCTACAGTTTCAATCACTGTGTACTGTATTAAATATTCACTTTTTAATTTAAGTCTCCCAAATCTCATATGCTTAGTTTTTTATGTATTTATCAACATATTATTCTCCGGTGCCCAAATGATCAATTTAATCAAGTTATTTTGCATGACCTATCTGTAACACATTTAATCAGTTTAGCCAATTTCAAGTCATACAATCTAAATAAATATGGGCCTAGGAGAGAACCCTGTGGGACACCCTGAGTGTAAGCAAGAATTTCACCTATCCAATTACTGTATGATACTTGGTATGTCCTATTTGTAAGCCAAGCAGCCATATATCTTATCAACAGTACATCAATACCTAGTTGTTCTAATTTGTTGATCAGTGTCTTGTGTATGACCCTGTCAAATGCTGAAGTTAAATCTATATAAATTACATCACAGCACAATTTTTCATTCATAGCTGTTACTATATTGTCAGAGAACATCATGTCACAGTCGGTAATAGATCTATTTTCAATATATGTGGCTGACATATGCTTTCAAGTCCCAGCCTTTCCATTTCTGGCAATAACTTTTCCAATATTACCTTCTTTATTATTTTTACACAACATGAAAATAGACTTAAGGGTCTTTTTGACTCTGGGTTTGTCCTACTCCCCTTTTCCTTAAAAACAGGTTTAATAAGTACATGTCTTCAGTCCTGAGGAATCTCCTCATTTATATGACCTAGTAAATAATAGATAAAATAATAATATAAGTTCTTGCTGAAGTGTTCTCAGGTCATTATTTCTGTAATGAAAAGGTAAGCTGATATAGGGAATCTCTTAAGATTTTTCAGCCTTCCTTTTCCAAATTTTCTAAGGAATTCTCCAACCTCTCCAGTTTTGGCAAAAACTAAAATGAACAGTCTCAACAAAATGCAGGTACAGAGATATTTAAAAAAATGACAATGGGGTTCTAAAAGATTTCTGGAAACTTCCAAAACCAAGGACAGTCCAACAAGTCAGAATAACTATTTAAGGGACAAACTGTGACAACCCCATTGCCCTTCAAGGAAGTCTGAATCTCCACTTTTCAATTTGGCAACAGATAGTTTAAGATTAATGGATTCTGAAGATCTTTCATCAAGGTTACAGATGACAGTTCGGAAGACAATTCCTCCTTTCTAGGGAGTAATCCCACATCCATCAGATCAGGCTATTTTATTTTCACCTGTCCTTCATCATATGCTGTCCAATGGTCCTCCTTACCAGTTGGGAAAAGTTTTTTATTCACAGATGTTTTTAGTACTAAAGAAAGAAAATGCTTGGAGACCAGTTCTGTATCTTTCTTTCTTTCCTAAACCTGTTTGTGATAGTGCCCATATTCAAAATGATGTCACTTCACTATTACGTCTTCTTCCTTATTCAAGTTTCCTGGTAACATTAGATTTAAAATAATATGTTCATAGGTGTTTACTAGGCTAATGATCACAAGGGCCTTTTTATGCCTAGCCATGCATCCCAAACCTCTAACAAGTTGTGATACCCTTCATAAGTGTAAGCAGGGGCTTGGGAGGTGAAACATTTACAAGCAGGGGGTTGGGAGATGAACCATTTACAGGCTGCCTTTGCTCATTAGAGACACAGGTGCCAAACCAGCAATTAGTTTCCTGTTCCTCATCCAATTGTCCAAGTTACACTTGAAATGGGTTAGGGAGGAATTATGCTTCAAAGGATTGGGAACCTCTACCTGAGAAGTGGTAGTCAAAGGTCTAAGTCTTTAGAACAGGTAATTCTGGTGTTGTTTGTTTTGCAGATATTCAGGAGGTCCTTCAGAGTGGGGTCTAACAATGACTGGTATGCCAAGCATATTTATGTCCTCAACAACCTGTAGGAGTCAGAATACAGGGATAGGACCTAGAGGTGGTCTACATAGGGCATGTTACTTATGCCCTGTATTCTTTTGGGGAGGTGTCTCTGTGGATATTCCAATTGTTGGATATGCCTGGTTAGGGATATACCAAAGGGGGCACTATACTCAAAGAAAGGTCTCATGATATTTCGAATACAGTGGAACAATGACTTCCTTGGACCTAGATGCCATACCTTTGTTTATAAGTTGCACCACATAGAATGATTTTCTCACTACATTACATACGTGATGGTCAAAGGGTGGATTACTGTCTATGTGTGTCCCCAAGTCCCTGATTACTTGGCCAACTCTTAGAGGTGTGTTGTCAATGTGATAGTTACCAGGGGTGGATGACTTCCTGAAGGATACTATTATGCACTTCTTGGCATTTAGTTTTAATCCATAGCTCTGGCACCTGTTGTTTGTCTGTGTCAGCCCTTCTTGGAGAAAATTTGTGACAGCAGGCAATTAAATGAGAGCTCCTAATTTGCAATCATCTGCAAATTTAGTCAGCTAGAGGCCACTGATGTTGGCCTTGTCCTCAGAGAAGTAAATGCCAAAATGGAGTGGTCCAAGGACTGATCCTTGAGGGACTCAGCTTGTGACTGGCCTCTTTGTAGAGGTGGACTCTCCAAACTTTCTAGGTACTGTCTGTGAGACAGCTGGCTATCCACCAGGTTACATAAGGGTTTGTACCTAACCTCTTAAGTTTATTAACAATGCCATGTGGGTATTGTGTCAAATGCCTTGGCCAGGTCAAGGTAAGCACTTTGAACCATTTTGGCATCATCCATTGCTTTGGTGACCTTCTCAAAGAAGTCCATCAGACTGAGCAGGCAACCTGCCCTAGATGTAACCAAATTGGGTCGGGATTAGTGTTTGGATGTTTCCTATGTCATTGTTGATCATTTCCATGCTAATTCTTTCCATGGCTTTGCATATGAGACGCATGAGACTTATGGATCTGTAGTTTCCAGGGTCTGTAGACAGCTCACCTTTGTGCAAAGGGATAACTGTTGCTGTTTTCCATTCATGAGGCATGAAGCCTGTTTGGAGGCTACAGTTAAACAACAATTCTGGAGGGCCTGATAGATCATGTTTCATGCTATGTAGAAGGCATCCTCGGATGAGGTGTGGGCCTACTGATTCAGTGTTCTTGGCCTTAGAGAATTAAGGACCTGTTCCCAAGTGATAGCAGGGGGAGTTATATTTGATGGTATTTCCTGAGGGAAGGTGATGGGGATAGAGGGGTAAAGTTGGAGATGAATTTGTCGGTTAGTAGATTTGCTATATCTTCTGGCTCACTATGGCTCCATTTACAAAGAGCTGTGCACACAATTGTGTATCAGTTTTCAGGTTGCAGACACAAATAAAGAATGCCTTGTGGTTGTCCTAGTATGATGACAGCAGGCTACCAGGACCCTTAGCTTTCAACCTTCTTTGATAATGACCACACTGGACTTGAAATCTCAAGGTAATTCTCTTCCAAAGAGAACCATGAAAAGAGCCAGCAATAGGTAAAGGGAATACATGGGTGTAGTGGTGGAACTTGGGGCTGAACCTGCCTAAGGATGGTGGGAACTAAGTCCATATGAAACAAACAAGTAAAAGAAATGAGTATCAAGGACTTTCGTTTCATTTTAAGCATTACTACGGCCATTATCAATTATATAGGCAGAAATATTTACCAATAGAGGTACGACTGCTGAATCCTATACAACTGCACTTTAGAAGGACTTACACGTGTGCATGGATCGTGCAATCCCTAACAGAACTAAGATGCTATCCTCCAAAAAATAGAAGCCAATCTGGTGGTCCCCTGCCATAATCAAACTCTACAACAGAAGAAAGAAACTGTTGCAAAAAAGAGTAAAATCCCATGATTGGAGGAACTCCATGGTCAGCATCAGTAAGAAGCTGAGATCCCTCATAAAATCCTCCAAAGCTAGTTTGAAAACAAAATCGCCAATGATTCTAAAGACAACCACAAAGCATTCTTTAGCTATGTCAAGAATCTCAGTGGCAACACTCAGATCTGCTCTGAGTTACAGCACAATAACACTAAATATACAGAACTAACTGATATTGCCAACATCCTGGCAGATAAGTTCAGTGCTAACTTTACCCCTCTCTCATCCCCTAAAGGGCCCATCTCTATACCAGAAGAATGCAAAGTTCCTGTAATCATGGCTGCACAGGTAAAAATCACACTCTCCAAAGCCAAGATCACAGCATCCATGGGACCTGACAACATCCCAGGCTGCGTTCTACATGAACTACAGAATGAACTGGCACTCCACCTAAGTACCATGTTCAATCATAGCCTCACCTCTGGCTTTGTGCCCACTGAACGGCGCACAGCAACGGTTATCCCACTCCACAAAGGGGGAGCCACCACAGACCTCGGGAACTACCACCCCATTAGCATGACAAGCCTGGTCTGCAAGGCTATGGAACGTATCATCATCGAACTTATAAACAATGACATTGGTAATCTCCAAACTCTGGACCCTACCCAGTTCGGGTTTGTAAAAGGCAGCTCATGTCTCCTAAACCTGATAAAAGTGGTCAGCAAAGCCGTCGATGAGGGTAAGGTCGTTCACACAGCCTATCTAGATCTCTCCAAGGCTTTCGACACCATCCCCCACTCTGAAATTATAGATAAACTCATTAAACTTGGTATAAATCCCTATGTCACAAGATGGGTTGCTAACTGTCTCACTGACAGAAACACTGTGAAAGTAGCAGACTCTAAATCCAACTTCAAACCAGTGACAAGTGGAATACCACAGGGTTCAGTCTTAGGCCCTCTCCTGTTTGGTATCTACTTCTCTGAAATACAGGCTAACACAGAAGGTCTTTGGCCTACAAAGTTTGCAGATGACTGCAAACTAGGAGCCATAATCAAAACTCCTAACGATGTGGACATCATACAAAAGGGCCTCACTGAGACAGATGCCTGGTGTCAAAGCCATGGCCTCAAGCTCAATGCCAAAAAGTGCATTGTCATCCCTTTTGGTAAAAACTCTGTACCCATGAACTACCACATAGATGGTAGTCTACTTAACACCAAAAGTGTGATAAGAGACCTGGGGACACAGGTGGACAGTAGTCTCTCCTTTGATAATCACATCACCACAGTAGTCAGGAAATCTTTCTACATGGCACACCTCATCACAAAAGGTTTCTCATCCAGGAAAAAAAAGGTCATTGTTCCCCTCTACTCATCACTCATTAGACCCATTATAGAGTAGAATGCCCCTTTTGGTATGTACCTCACAAGACATCTACAACAACTGGAAAGGCCACAGAAATACCTTGCAAAGAGGATTACCGGCCTCAGACACATGCCCTACACAGACCGTCTCAAAAAACTCCAGCTTTACTCTGTGGCATATCACCTACTCAGAGGCGATCTCTGCCTAACATACAAAGCTATGTCAAACCCAGAGCTGTTGGACATGCTCCACTTAAAGAAATCCCAATCCCTCTGAGCTACTTGCTCTAGGGACCTAAACCTTGTACCACAATAAACTGAACATGCTGGAGGGATAGATTCCTGTCCCAGAGACTTCCCATACTCTGGAACAAACTACCTATCTATATCAAACAAAGCTCCTCATTAGCACTCTTCAAGAAAAAGCTTGATGATTGGATGGGAGATAGGAAATTCACCCCGGGGATCACCTCTGTGGCTCTGCTTGACAGGGGCACAGGAAAATAATTTTCTTGGGTTTCAAAAGCCAGGATACCATTTAGGCCCTAGAGCCAATGGCCTAGTACCTACCTATGAACCTACAAACTTATATGGCTTCTGAATTAAAGTCATGAGAATCAGCATCATTCTAATCTTCTGAAGTGAACTCATAGTAAATCTCTGTCATAAAAAAAAAAAAAAAACAGTAAGCGAAAAACCTTTATCCCTGGATATGGTCTAGTCTTGTGGCAACACAAGACGTAATGAGAAAATTCACACACAAGGGCAAATTTTTTATGTACATTTTTCATAACATTTAACTGGTTCTATTTCTGCTAGCAATCCCAGTTTCTTTCTAGTGTATGCAGTGACATGATGTAGCTCATGTGTTACTGGCTCCCTCCCTGACTTGTGTACATTCACTACACTCATCACCTCCCTGCAACAATAAATAAAGGCACCTTATCTAGTTTCTTTTCAGGCCCCTGTACAGATGGGGCACAAACCCTGATCATTCAACAAGATCCCAGTTCAAGGAGGAATAACACACAGTGCCCACAAGCAGCCAGTATAAAAAGAATGCAGGAACCATACCTTCTATTTGGGCCCATTACTATCTTGTACCCAGGGTGACTGCCCATTTGCCCCACCCTTGTTACTCCTCTGATTCAGCATATGCATCATGGTTCTCCAAACCACTAACTTAGAAATGTGGCTAACTATATTTTCTGATGAAGTGCAAACTAGTTATAGACATCACAATCCATACAAATCAATGGTGTATTAAAATGGGCTTAGATTAAATGCAAAGCAAAGAAGTACAGCACTGTTACCTTTAATAAACAAATCTTAACAGCAGCTTACAGTACAGACAGCACCCCACTCCAGACTGATGTGGTTGTCAGAGATCTCCACACCTTTGTAGACAACCTGCTATTCTTTGACTAATATATAGCAATAGTAGTCAAGAAATCCCATCTAGGCCAACAAATAATTAAAAGTATGTCATCCAGGTCAAAATAAGTTATCACTCCTCTAAACTTTGCCTGATCAGACCAGTTATAGAACATAATTCTCACTTTAGGTATGTATTTATCTAAACAAATCTTTGAGTTTGAAAGATAGCAAATCACTGGACTAAAGACTCTCAGTTACCAAGACAGGTTTGGAGCTATACTCTTCTCTTTTACAAACTTATTATGTGAGGTCATTTATGTATAGTATGCAGTGCTTTTTAAGGACCCAACCCTCATTTAGCTCTTACATCTCAGCAAAACAAATGGCTTCAGAAACACTAAAATTAAAGTTGTGAATCTCTATCAACAAATAAATGTTGGAGGAAGAGGTTTATTATTCAGTGCTTCCCGTATCTCTGGAATAATCTTCTGTTACATCTAAAACATAGTGATACTCTCACTTCCTCACTTAGATGATTGCATGGTCATCTGTAAACTCATCCTGGGTTTGATTTGTTTTACCCCTCTACAGGTATTGAGGGTGGGGATTGGTAAGGTGATTATAGGTTCATAGGTTCATAGGTGTGTACTAATGGCCCTGGAGCCTTTACAAGCCTAGCCCGTAGGAATACCCATGCATCATGCCACCCTACCTTAGTTCCTAGTGCCTCTGTCGAGTAGAGCCACTGGAGTGATCCCCAGGGTGAATTTTCTATTTCCTATCCACTCATCAAGATTTCTCTTGAAGAGGGCAGGTAAGGTGCTCTGCTTGACATGTATGGGAAGTCTATTCCATAGCATGGGCAGTCTCTGGGTTATGAACCTGTCCCTCCAGCATGTTCTGTTGATTGTGGTAATGAGGTTGAGATCTCTGAAGTCTGTGGTACGGAGGGATTGGGATTTCTTTAGATGTAGCATTTCTAACAGAGCTGGGTCAGACATGGTTTTGTAAGTCAAGCAAAGATCGCCTCTAAGTAGGCGATATGAGACAGAGAATAGTTGGAGTTTTTTTGAGTGTTTAAGGCCTAGGATCCTCTTTGCGAGGTACTTTTGCAGCCTCTCCAGTTGTTGCAGGTGTCTAGTGAGGTACATGCCAAATGGGGCATTGTACGCAATGATTGGCCTAATGAGGGAAGAGTAGAGGGAGACAATGACCTCTTTCTTCCTGGGTGCAAAACCCTTAGTAATGTGTTGTGCCATATAGAAGGACTTTATGACCACAGTGGCAATGTGGTAGTCAAAAGAGAGGTTGCTGTCAACCTGTGTTCCCAGATTTCTTATAACACCTTCTGTGTTCAGTGGACTACCATCAATGTGATAATTCAAGGGAATTGGGTTTTTCCCAAGGGGGATGACAACACATTTATTGGCATCGAGCTTAAGACCATGGTTCTGACACCAGTCATTGGTGTCATTGAGGCCCTTCCGTAGGATGTCAACATCACTTGAGGAGTTAATAATAGCTCCCAACTTGCAATCGTCTGTGAACTTTGTTAGCCAGAGTCCCTTTGTGTTGGCCTGGACTTCAGAGAAGTAGATACCAAACAGGAGGGGACCTAGGACCAAACCCTGTGGAACTCTACTCGTGACTGGTCGGCAGTCTGACTTGGAGTCAGCTACTTTCACACTGTGGATTCTATCTGTGACCCAATTTGCAACCCATCTAGTGATATAGGGATTGATGCCTAGCTTAGTGAGTTTTTCCATGATTCCTGAGTGGAGAATGGTATCAAAGGCATTGGCCAGATCAAGATAGGCTGTATGAACCACCTTGCCTTCATCCACAGCTCTGGTGACTGAATCAAAGAAGTCGACCAAGTTAAGCAGGCATGATCTACTCTTCACAAAACCAAACTGTGTAGGCTCCAGAGTTTGGAGATTCCCTATATCCTTGTTTATTAGGTCCATGATGATGTGTTCCATAGCTTTGCATGTCAGACTCGTCAGACTAATTGGGCGATAATTCCCAGGGTCTGTAGTCACTCCTCCTTTGTGGAGAGGGATGACTGTAGCAGTGCCCCATTCGGTAGGGACAAAGCCTGAGGTGAGGCTGTGATTGAACAGGGCACACAGGTGAGGTGGCAGTTCACTCTGCAGTTTATGTGGAACACAGCCAGGGATATTGTCAGGTCCCATAGAAGCTGTATTCTTGGCCTTGGACATTGCTGTTTTAACCTGCGCAGCAGTAATACTGGGTGCCTGGCAATCTACTGGTATTGTGATTGGTCCTTGGGGGGGAGTGGGGTAAAGTTAGCACTAAATCTGTCGGCCAGTATATTGGCAATATCTGTTGGCTCGGTATAGGAGGTACCATTGTGCAGTAGCTCAGAGCAAATCTGGGTATTGCTGTGGAGATTCTTTACATAACTATAGAAGGCCTTGTGGTTGTCTTTACTAACTGCTGCAATTCTGTTTTCATAGCTAGCTTTAGAGGATTTGATGAGGGATCTCAACCTTTTGTTGAGGCTGATAAGGGAATTTTTCCAGTCTTGGGACTTCACCTTATTCTGCATCAGTTTCCTCCTTCTGTTGTAGAGTTTGTTTATAGCAGGGGACCACCAGGTTGGCTTCCTTTTTTTTTGAGGAGGGCATCTTGGTTCTATTGGGTATGGCGAGATCCATACATTTGTGTACATGTTTGTACAGTGCATTGGTGTATGATTCGGCGGTCATGCAACTATTCTCCATTTTCATGGTTGCCGTGAAGTCAGCCACCTCTGTTTTTAGGAGACCAAAGTTAGCTTTGGAGAAGTTTTTCATGGTGGTTACCTTTGTGTGTCTGTGTGTGGGGGGGTGGGAGTGATGTGGATTTCCAAGGTGGTAAGTTTGTGGTTGGATCTAACCAGGTAGGAGTTGACTATTGGTGTAGAGCAACGGTCGCCCATGTTAGTAATGACCAGGTCAAGGATGTTGCTACTTCCCGTGGGGGTAAGAACAAGCTCTGGAATTAATGAATTCCGGAAAGCATTGGGCAAGTGTACTGGTACATGAGTAGTTTTCCCAGTTAATGGAGGGGTAGTTGAAGTCGCCCAGTATGAGAGTGTTAGCTTATACCCTAATATTCTCCAGGCTGCTTAGCAGCATGGAGTGTGAGTCTTGGGACATGGTTGGGGACCTATAGCAGGCTAAGACCTGAATTGTTGTCATACCCAATGTTAGCTGCACCTGGAGTATCTCAGATGCGTTATGTTGGGCTACCAGTCTGGAGGTGTGCGGATCCTTTATGAATATGGAAACATCACCACCTTTGGAGTTCGGTCCAAGTTCTGGGGCCGAAAGGTATGGAATGAGTTATAGCCTGGTAGTGCAGGGGTGCTTTCTGCTGCCTTGAACCAAGTCTCTGTTACAGCACAAATGTTGATGTTCTCCATTTTAAGAAGTGCTTCGAGCAAGCACATTTTGAAATTTAGACTTATAGCATTGAGCAGCATGACTCTCAGACTGCATTTGTTTGTAGCTGTTATGGTGGTAATTTGGTCTTTGGAACACCACCTAAAAAAGGCACTATAGGGCTGGCAAGAGCCTTGGCCAGTATCCAGAAGCCCAGAGGTGACAGATGCAGGCCATCTCTGGCAAAGCATCGAGGTCTGTCAGTCATGTCATCCCAGGCAGACAGATATTGGATCCCCTTAGAATGACACCAGAAACTTAGCCAACTGTTGAAATCAATCATTTTCTGCTTGTACTGGGGCATCATTCTGGGTGATGGTAGAATGCTGCTCAGGGCTAGGGTCATACCCGCCTGGGCTACATAAGCTAAGACCTCCTCCATGTCTCTTTTCATGTAGTCAAGGGAGGTATGTCTCAGGTCATTCACACCCACATGTACAATGACAGAGTCATATTTGTACCTGTTGTTGAGGGACCTGAATGCGTGCGTTATGTGGCGGATCCTGACACCTGACAGGTGGCTGAATGTTACTTTCTCCTTATTCAACCTAGTGAATGGGACATCAGTGTGCTTCACTATCGAGTCACCTATGACTAGTGTGTTAGGCATGCTGTTTTGCCTTAGGAGCTTTGGTTGAGTGGCACACTGTTTAGGAGAGTTATGTGTCTCATGATTAGTGTTGTGTTGTGGTGGTTGGATTCATTTCTGCCTTGGAGGTCTCTGCTGTTTGGGTAGATTTTTATTGAGAGCCTCCGCGAAGGTGGGTGTGTGGTTTGTATTTTTATGTGAAGGCAGTGCTGGTGTGTGTTCTGGAGGGCTATGTGTTCCATGTGGTGTGGTGCAAGTGTTGACCTTCTCCTCTTGACCAGCTATTCTGGTCTTGGCTGGAGAGTGCATGGCTTCCAATTTGGATATATAAGTGCATCTCTCACAAGTCTGGGTGTTGGGAGGTAAGAGGAGAAGGTTGTCAGTGTACATGAGGCAGTTGCTACATTGCCTCAGGATGCCCAAGTTCACCAGGTTAATAGGAGAAAGCACAGGGAACTAACCTTTAGACATGCCTGGAGGGTTGGGCATTAATAAATACTGGAGCTGTTTCCTTGTAGAATGTTTAGTGCTGTAGCACTTTTGTGTGCTAAAATAATTGCTACAAAAAGTCTGGAAAAGTGCTAAACTAATAAGCTAGTAAAAGTGCAGGAGAGGAGAGAACTAGCAGATCTAAGGGAAAAATTGAAGAGCAGACTTTGGCAGCACTCAGCAGCTTACAAACAGTCCTGGATATAGCAAATCTGTATCTGGACTCGATTAGTTACAGGAAAGGTGGGAAACAAGCACAAATGTGGACTTTTAAACCATAAAGTCGAAAGAGATGGAAAAAACTGCCCAGTCGGCCAATAAGCTACAATTTTTGGGCCAGAAACCACTCCTTCTGTAGTAGATAAGCTAGAAGGCTTCCCTCCAACACACAAATGCTTGGGGGGCTCAGAAGCTTATAAACAGTCCTGGATACAGCAAATCTGCCTGGACTAGACTAATTACAGGAAAGGTGGGAAACAAGCGCAAATGCAGGCTTTTAAACCAGAACGTTGAAAGAGATGGAAAAACTGCCCAAACGGCCAATAAACTACAATTTCTGGGACAGAAACCACTCCTGTTGTGGTAAATAGGCTACCTAGTGCTTACCACTCTCACTGATAAGCTAGAAGGCTTTCCTCCAACACAGAAAGGCTTGGGGGACTTGGAAGCTTACCAACAGTCCTGGATACAGCAAATCTGTATCTGGACTACACTACTTATGATCCATGGATTGACACTGACTTGTAAACTCTATAATTCTATGAACTGAAAAGAAGCTGCTAAAATTTAAATTTTCATTTCCTTTCTCTGCCCCGGTCTCAGTCTTGTATATTATGTATTTGTCCCAGCCCTGTGTCTGCCCTAGTGACCGTACTTTACTCTAGAGATTTACTACTTATTAATAAAACCCTACAGCACATAAAATATCCCAGCCAGTTATATCATTGTTCTAGGTGATCTTGATGTGGATCTGCTCAGTTCCTCAAGCACTGATACAAGGACTTCATCGATGACTATGGTCTGACTCACCTAATTAAAGAACCAACAGACTAAACTTTTCCCTTCTTAGCACAGAATAACAAACATCCCAAACAAAATCTCAGACATCAGCATCCCATTTCCTTTCTTTACTGGTCCCGCCTCTAACATTTTCTCTAATAACTCCATACAGGGCTGCTGCAGTGGCATAGAGGAATAAAGTTCTAACAAAGGCCCAGCCGATCCAGGTTTGATTAGTGGCTCAGGCAACTGACGGAGTGGCAGGGAGGGATGGACATGCCCATCCTTGGAGGAGGGTGCTTGTTGGTGTGGTCCAAAGAGGGGCTTGTTGGAGTTGGGGAAAAGAAAAAGTGGTAGGGTATATAAAATAATAATTCCATGCAATAAACTCCATCTCACATTAATTACCTTCTGCTTCAAACTACAAGAAAGTCTCAGCTTTAGGGGAAACTGCCTCAAACCACAAGAAAGTCTCAGCTTTAGGGTAAAGATCTCTCAGAAACAAACTGGCTACTTCTCCTAGCTAACAATGACCCATCTAAAGTTGCATTTTCTCCTCATTCAAAATCTCCCGCAACTACAGGACAAAATACTTTCTCCATATCTCTAGATATCATACGAACAGTCAAAACCAGTGCATAAACCAATGAACTAAATATCTGCAAAATGAAAGCAATAATCTTGGCATCACTGGAAATATTTCCCCTTCAAAAAAACAAAGATAAATTTATACTCAAAGCCAAAAAGTTTCCAGATGGAACACAACAAACTTCATTTGAACAGTTAAAAATTTACTTAATATAATCAAAATTCTTTCTGGAAACCTATCAACTGAATCACAGAGTACTCTTAATAAAACAACCCACTCCAGTATGGCACAATTACAACCCACCTGGAACCCTATCCATTATAGATTCTCAATGAATTTATAAAACTTCCTCCAGTCCCTGCCATTCACCCTAACTGTGCCAATCTATAGCCAGAATCCTCACTGTACACTTCCTGTTCTACTTCAAAACAATCAAAGTTGCAAAGCAAATAGTCCAGATCCCCAGTGATGCTCCCTCAGAAGCAGGCAACTTTCTACAATGGTTCACTGTAACGTGTAAAGAACATAATAGTCTCCCTTCTCCATCACTTCGTCAATCTCTTTCAAACTAAAAATACAATTCCAGGAAAATATAATGAGGCCGCAGTCAAACCTTTCAACCCAGAAACACACAAGACATCAGACTAATATCCATTCTACGCATCCTGAGAACGATTTCTGAAACCTTTGCCTTCACCCAGCCCACCAAAATATAGTAGCCTATCTCCAGAACAACATGGATTGTGGTCAGGCAGAAGCACTATGAGAACCCTTTACAGTCTCATAGATAGTATCCTACAAAGTATGAATAAAAGAACTCTCAACAGTTTCTGCATTTAGTGATTTCACCAATGCCTTTACTCTTGCAGATCATGAACTATTGCTCAGTTCTCTAATTAGAACAGGAATAAGCAAAGTTGCCCTGCCTTGGCTAACTGATTTCTCAAGTAACAGAAAAATTTCAGTTAAACTAAAATCCAGTAAATTCCCTCCCTCTCTCCCTCCTAGCTAAACTTGTCTGATGGTGTTCAGTATTAACCCTTTACTCATCTCGCTGTTCATGAATTAACTTCCAGTAGATCTCCCACAAATCAGTAATATTATGTGCAGGAATGCATTAGATGTGGTCATATACAGAGGCAATACTTCTCACTCCATAAAACAGATAATGCACTCTTCCAATTAACTGAATGATTACTCTGAAACAAACTTGTTCTAAACACCAGGATAATAAAATCAGATTTTTGGTAACGGACAGAAACTTTCATTAGTCTGTCAGCACTTAAGCATTCTGTGTAACAATAAAGAACCAACTGAGAATACTATAAACTTCAAATATCTATAGGTCTGGAAACAACTGACATAAATCTTCCCTTGATTTCCATAATCAGTACAAAATGACTGCTACTCGATGAAGCCTTTTGCAAGTGCTTTAAAAGTACAGCATTTTGCTGTGGTACACAGTCCCGCATTACTTAAGACGACTTACACTTGGCATCACAATTATGACTGGTTACATCAACCTAGAAGAAATAAATAGATTTAAAGTTTGTCTTTTTGGCTTTTCCCAGTTAGGGGTTGCCACAGCGGAACTCCGGTCCGCTAATGATTGGCAGTAGATTTTTATGGTGCCGAGTTGCCAGCCCGACGCCTAAGCCAGTGAAGGCACGCCCATTTATGCATGTCTTTCGGAGGCCACTCGACTGCGGGGAGGACATGCAGACTCCACACAGAAGACACTCCAGCCGAGAATCGAACAGGAGAACCTCTTGCTGTGAAGCTACAACTCTACCGCTGTACCACCGTGGAGATTTGAGTGTGAGAGATAAATGTCCACTCCATTCATCATATAAGGGGTTCTGTAAGTTAGTGGAATTTACTGTCTTGCATATCTACCTATGTACCCTCCATGCTAACAGTGGAATCATAGTTTTAACAAATAAGGTCTTACCTTAGCCCTGTAGCTTCCATCCAGTAGGACATTAGATGGCTTTATGGCCTGGTGCAGAACTGGAGGATTTAACCTATGCAAATGGCTTGCACCTTCAGCAACATCTAACAGAATTCTGACTCGCAGGGCCAACTGCACATCTGGATATATGTGGTCCTGAGAAAAAAATAAATATTGTTTGTTTTACAACCATCATTTAAGAATGATAAAAAATATTTCCAGTCTATGATTAGCACTCAAAACATTTAATTCTTAAAAGTGATAATAGAAAATGGAATCTGGAAACAATGGATATTCTATCCATATACGAGTCATGATTTACAAGCTCGGTCATTACATCCAGACATGCAAAGAAAGTTTTGTAATACTACAGCTTTTTCTTTGTTCACGTTTCATAGCTTGGCCATAACAAGCTCCTGATATAAAAAGCAGAATGAGGTCCTATAAAGTGCAGAGCAATAAATCTGTGGTGGCTGGCTTAGTAAAACTGAACTCTATCACTTCAGAAAGAATGACCACATCATGTAATTCAACTAAGAAAACTGCATATCTACATCACAGATACATAATGGGAACTGAGTCACCTAAGTTCCCTCTCAATTTTCATTGCAAATTATTAAACAGAACTATTTATGAGTTGCTTCCCTTTTGGGATAGTTTAATGCTGCATAAATATTCCCCAACTTGTAGCTTTTGAACAGAAGTGCTAAAACACTTTGTAAGACAATACAGAAATTCTGTGTACTGCAACTGCACCTGTTACTTTGGATAGGAATAGAGATCAGTAAGCACATGACAAATCAGATGGACTGATCATATGTACTGGTGAAAAAACATCCAGACTGGTTTTCATTTGATACAACATTGCTCTCCCCTGCCCTTTACTGCCTGAGCAGCATGAAACTAAATAATGTGTTAGGTTTTGTAATTAAAGACATACTGATTGCTACTGCAAATTCAGTTTTTCACCTTTGCCATGCCATTATACTCTTTTACCTTCACCATTCAGCTTGTAACAGTTTCACTTATACATATGAGAATGTACAACAAATGATACCATGAACTGGGACACTACAAATTTGTTGAAGATGTTTTACTTTTAGAATCTTTATTTAAGGCACTCAGAAGCAGTAGAACTCCAGTCAGCATGCATTCATTTCAAATGAATTTGTGTATTATGTTACTCTGTCTTACTGCTTTCCTCATTTATACATTGTCACTCTTGACACCAGTATAGGAACTAGTTTAAATAGCTGCTAAACAAAAATACATTGCTTTATTCCATGAAAGTATTTTATCTATTGTGGCATGGTTTCTTTTCCTTGGACTTTATTATGTTGGCATTTTACTAGTAATTTTTAGGAAGTCCTCTTCATTGCTATGCTTTTAAATCCAGATAATTGTTTTTTCAATAAAAAATATTTAATTCATTTTTCCAATAGTTACTTTATCACTGTGCTGGACAGGGTGCCAGTAGCACTTTTGCATGCTCTCACACACACACACACACACACACACACACACACACACACACACACACACACACACACACACACAGTTTGAACAATACCAATTCATGTACTGTCTGTCTTTGGATGAAAACTGAAGCAACCAGAGAAAACTCATATTGATACAGAGAGGACATGCACACTTCACACACAGGGCAATGAACCAAGAATCAAACCACAGAACATTTTGCTATGAGTCAGGATTGTTACTCACCATGTCTCTGCACTGCTCATCACTAAAAATTAACCCACTGAATTACTTGTGTTTAGTGTTTAATGGCATTGCAAGGAGCTAAGCACAA
The DNA here is from genome assembly GCF_019279795.1 of Protopterus annectens. Classification (NCBI taxonomy): domain Eukaryota; kingdom Metazoa; phylum Chordata; order Ceratodontiformes; family Protopteridae; genus Protopterus; species Protopterus annectens. The sequence continues at coordinate 1,979,584,674 of NC_056741.1, read as the reverse complement.
TCACTTGTATAATGTAAAAACTGTACTAAAAATGGTTTACAGCGTTGGCTCATCTTTTCTCTATGATGCTAAATGAAGTATAAAACCTCTAAAACTTTGATGTCATGTAGCAATACATATAGGGGTATTGGGGTCTGAATGGAGAGATGATAAGCAGGAAGCAAAGTTGATTAGTATTGCTGGAATTGAATTCCTCCTCAAGTCCTGGTGAGTACCTTCACGAGATGGACCCTGTTTTTCACAAAATCTCACCAAGACAACACATACACACACACACACACACACACACACACACACACACACACACACACACACACACACACACACACACACACACACACACACACACACTGTATTTTATATAGCAGATATCATAATTCCAGGTAAAAAGTAAAAAAAGATAGCTGGGTGCACAAGGCCCAGGGTAAAAAAGAGTGCCCAATCCTGGTAGGAGCACTGGTGCTAGGACTAGAAAAAATGACAGTGTAGAATCCTCAAAGCATGGAAACATTCCTACAATGGGGCAAGGCCACTCTCAGGGGGAGGATGCCCTCCTATTGTAAAAGGAAGTAACAGTCCACAAAAATTAAAAGAATTGATAGGCCAAAAAGGAGCCATAAATATAATAGAGTGGACTATTGAGGATAAGAAAGATATTATGTATTGTTATCCAGAATTCCAGACAGAAGATATACAAAAAATTAAGAGAACAATTAGAGGAAAGAAAAATACTTCCACAAGGAAAAACTGTCAGAAGCTTCAAATAACAATTTGTGTTCATTAATACAACAGATTTATGAAAAACATTATATAGACCAAGAACCTTGGGCCATTTGGAAAAAGAGGCAACAAAGGAAATGTGAAAATATAGAGAACAAAGTCTAGAAACTTTTGAAAGGTATAAAAAAGAAATATGGACATGGGAAAGAAAGACATATATCATATGGTGTAATATTTATGCAAAGGAGAAAGCTAAATTAATCAACACAAAAAAGGCAACCCCAAAGGTATTCAAAGAGAAATACAGGCAGAGGCATCCAGATATGGAAAATTTTACAATAAAAAAATAAGATCACAAAGAGGGAATGTAGAACAGATTAGTAAAGTAGAAGTTAAAAAAATAGAAGATGAAGTTATGGAATAGTTGCGAAGTGAAGGATTTAGTGCAGAAAGTCTAACACAGGTTACATCACAGAATGATGAAACAAGTCCCCAAAGTAAGGAGAAACAGGAGAAGCAGGAGACATCTGAAGAAGAAACATGGACATGGGAAAGAAAAGAGGTTTAATATGGTGCAATATTTATGCAAAGGAGAAAGCAAAACTAATCAATAGAAATAGATCAACACCAAAGATATTTGAAGAGAAATACAGGCACAGGCATCTGGACATGGACATTTTACAATATAAAAAATAAGAAAACAAAGAGGATAAACAGAAAAGAGAAATAGTAATGGAGGAGTTAAAGAAATAGAAACTGAGGGTATGGATTACCTGTGAAGTGAAGGTTTTAGTGTAGAAAATCTAACTCAGATAAAATCACGGCATGATACAGCAATTAATCCCCAAATTAAGGAGAAACCAGTGGAGTGGTAAACATTTGATCAGTTGCCATATAAAGATACTTTGGAGCCTTTCACAGGAAAGCAGTACAAACATTCAGTTGGAGTTGCACAGCAAGAGAAGGAACAGGAAACTGTGGCAACTGACTCAGTCAGTGTTGTGGAGTGATAGGCCAGTCAGCTCCCATATGAAAGAGCAACAGATGACACAGGATGAAACTGATGAGAATGTGACACAGGAAGATGCTTTGGAACTTTCTATAGAATGCCCATAGGAAATGGAGAACAAAGAATGTGCCCTCAGTTTAGAAGGAAATGATCTAAGAGAAGAGTTGCTTGATTTAATAGAAATGGACAGACATATTAAGATCATTGAAAGAAATAGACTACAGAAAGTCAATAAAACCCCAAAAGTTAGAAGTCTGATAAAACAAATGAACACAATTATTAGGGCTGTCCACAGAGATTCATGTGATATATCACACGTAAATAGGATATATTACTGTGCAGCTAAATTAATAACTGATAAAGTCTTACCAGAAAAACACAGGGTAGTAAGAGAAAGGAACGGGAGAAATCAAATGTCGTCATGGAAGCACTGAATAGAGAAAACTATAAAGCAATTAAGACAAGAAGTGTCACTATTAGAAGAGTATCGAAGAGGGAGCAGAGCAACAAAAATACTCAGAAAGACAGACATGATAAAAGCAATGTGCAGTACCAGAACAGATTAGAATCTATTGTGCACTATTGCAAATAATAAACTAAAAATATCAGCACAGGCAGAAAAAACGTAGGAGATGTGCAGATAAATATAAAGAAAAAGTACAAAATAAGCAATTTACAGATGACCCAAAAAAAGTTTTATAGAGAATTGGGAAACAAGGCAAAGGGAAATGAAATGCCATAAAAAAAGAAGAAACAAGATACATTTTGGAGAGATATCTATGAAAATCCTCTAGAACAAAATAACGATGTTAAATGGATAGAAGAAGTAAAAGAACAAAAGAATAAAAAGTTCAAATGTACATGATATGAAATGGGATGAAGTAACGGCCAGAGAGATTGAAACAAAATTAAGAAAAGCTCCTAATTACATGAGGATTTAGCCATGAGTAAGAACTATTTATATGTGCACCCTGACCAGACACCATCCTGGTTAACAGTAGGAAAAACAATAGCCCTACTTAAAAGTGAACCTGCAAGCTATCCTAAAAACTATAGACCAATAACTAGCCTTCTGATGACATATAAACTGTACACTGGAATTGATGCCAACAGAGTTTATAGTCATTTAGAAGAAAACTCAATCATGGCAATAGAGCAAAAGGGTAATAAAACAAAGTCACATAGAACAAAGAATCATTTGTTGTTAAATAAAGTTATAATGGCGAACTGTATAACGGAGAAGAATCTAAGTATGGCATGGACAGACTACAAAAAAAGCATTTGACAGTATCTTACACTCATGTATGAAACAGTGCTTAAAATGTATAAGATACAACCTACACTGATTTATTACATTACAGTGACTATGAAACAGTGGCAAACCACTTTGCAGTTAATCCATGATAAAGGACAAATTATTATTCCAGGGATGAAAACTCAAAGGAGAATATTCCAGGGTGACTCTCTGTCACTGCTGCTTGCCCTTAACCGGTTAAGTTGTCTACTTAACAGATTTTGTCATGGCAGCAAATTTAACTCTTAGAAAATAACCAAGTGTAAAGACTTCTCATCTTCTTTTTGTAGATGATTTAAAACTGAGATACAAAGTCATAAAATACCAGGATTTAAAGGCAGAAAGATCCCAAGACAATTCCAGTAGTAGTAGAAGAAACAGGTTTTATAAAAAAAAGAATTTACAATCGTACAATATGTTACTGATGTGTAACTCCGTACGAATTGCAGGAGTAGCCATTACTGGGCACATTGCAGGTGCTGTGAAGATCACTTCTGGCTAACATCAATGATTGAAATAATACTAATTTCATGAACTTTAATCATACTTTGACTTACGAATTGGGTCCATTCCCATCATGATATTAGAAACTCAAAACAGTTGGAGAAATTCAAAAAGGGTAATCATGTTAGGAACTGAAAAGTATTAATCTGTTATCCAACTATGTCAGTGTTGAATGTTTTATGCCTTTTGGGAATTGAAATGGTGAATGTGGAAAGTCTAGGCAATCATGCTCATTATTTTATTTCAACATGCATTTTAATTATTTTTGACATTTGTTTACCTGGAAAGTCTAAATGGGATAATATCCCCTTTTCAGCAGAGTTCTGGGGAGAAAAGCTCCATATTGACATAATATGGTTAAAGTTAAATAAAGTTATTACAAAATCTAATACAGAAGAACCGCATATTAACTAAGTAAAAAAAATCATCTTCAGTACATTCAGTGTGAACCTATACATACATACATAGTCCAAATATCTGGAGAGGCATAACAAGTTGATAAAGAACACTGACTAAGAATAATAAACTGCAGTTCATAGAAATTACATTAATCACACTAAGTATACTCTTTGGAACAGAAATGAATAGGTGATATAGCCTAGGCAAATTATATTTGCCCTTTATCTAAGAAATAGATTGATTATGTTTGGAGAGAAGGAACTAGTAAGAAGTATGGTAAGGTGGAAGAAGGGAGGGACTAGTTTAACCTAGGGTAGTGTAGGAGCACAGCCAAATCTTATTTAGGTAGTCTTTTAGTAGTTGTTTGAAGCTGGTGAGGCAAGAGGTAGATCTAACTTGCAGAGGGATATAATTCCATTTCTTAGTGACTGAGTATGGGTACAGACTTTGGCCAGAGAATTTGTGGGGTTTATATATGCTCAGAAAATGTTGTTTATTAGTGCACCAGTGGAGACTTACAAGTAGGGAGAGAGAGAGAGAGAGAGAGAGAGAGAGAGAGAGAAGAACTAGTCTGCCATTTTACAGACTGGAGCAGGTATTGAACCACAGTAATGAAAAGGTGGATAGTCTAAGTTCAGACAGCTTACACATGAATTTATGATGAGAAACTGTACCTGAGGCTTTAGACAGAGGTCAAGGAATAAGGAGAATTCAAGTTTGCCGTACTTGTTTATGGTATCAGAGAATGATAGAAGGGCAGTAGTTGTAGTGTGTGTTGGGCAGAAGCCATGTTTGGTGGATGTTAACAGCCATTCTTGTAAGAGATAATGGAGGAATTGCTTTCGAATATATCTTTCAAGAATTTTTGACAGAGTTGATAATATTGCAGTAGACCAGAAGTTAGAGACGTCAACAGAGATGCCAATGTTATGAAGAAGAATAATATAAGATTTGTTTCCCATAGTGAAGGTAGGTACATAGGATTCAGATATTGATCTATTGGTAAGGATGGAGACTGGGTATGTTATGGCATCAGCAGCTGTTTTTAGGTGGAAGGTTGCCAGCTGCAGTGCAGCAAGGTTTGAGTTTAAGTAGAGATTTTCTTATTACTGATGTAGAGACAGGTCCTATGTGGAAGTTACTGTCAATTGATGTACATCGTTAATTAGGTTCAGGTGAGGACAGGGAGATAAGGGAAGTGGTAGTGTGTATGGTGTATGAAGAATGTTGGTTTTGGTCTAACCTGTTGATTGTGGAAACACTAGACGTGGATGTTATCGTGGAGGTGGTAGAAGCACTGGAAGGGGGTGAAGAGTTTTTAGTAAGGGTGGTAATGCTTTCTATGAAGAAGATATTGAGTAAGGTAGCAATTTTTACTAGAGAGCTATTATGAGAAGAGCTGGGCTCCTTATGTGAGCCGGGATGTAACAAGTTATGTACTGATGTCCAGAACCTTTTGGTGTCATTTTTGTGTTGAAGCTAAAGATAGCTATAATATTATTTTTTTACCTAGGTTAATTTTTTTTTTTTTTTTTTTACTCAGATTGTGTGATTCTCTGTAGAGCTGCAGGTTATAAGGAGTTTTACATTTAAGCAATTCTTTGCAAGCTTTGTCTCTGTTAGACATTGTAGTTTTTGTCTGGGCAGTAAGCCAAAGACCAATTAAAGTCTTTCAGTCTATTGATGAAGGAGTCTTTACTGAATTTAGAAAGGTTTCTGGATGTTTTAAGTTGGTGGGTGGTATTTCTATGTGTATAAGCTGGAAGGTGGTCTCTAAGTGAGCTTGGATAGGTTCTAGAGGTTGTAAATTGACTAGTGTCAGAGACCAATTTCCAGTCTAAAATTGCACCTTTACTGTTGATATTATTAAATTTAGTGGATGTTTTGGTATGCTGTGTGTAACCATAAAGGTTTATGCTACCTGAGGGAAAATCTAACAAAGTTTTGCCAGTTGATATATACATCTCCTAGTATGATTTTTCTATAAGGTGTATAATTAGTTGTCCAGGAAATGATTTCTTCTAAAGCTGGTATATTAATTCCGGTTGGGATATAGACTGTAGCAAAACATACATTTTTTTTATTGTTAGGTTTTAGCAGTGATACAAGTATTTTAGCATCTAGGAATTTTGAGATGCTGAGGGAATAGGGAGAGAGATTTTATGTACCTGGATAAATTACGGCTACCCCACCTGCTTTCCTGTGGGGCCTAACAGCTCTAATAACACTATAGCCTGAAGGGAGTAGTTCAGAATCTTTAATGTTAGGCTTAAGCCAGGATTCTGTGATGGCAAGAATATCAAGGTTATATTGTGATTTACGGGCATGTATTCAGTAATTTTCTTACAAATTCTATGGAGGCTGATAGTGACAGTATTCATAATTTTTGTAGGCTAGTAGGAGAATGATAGGTGAGGATACTGATGTGCTAGTTTGAGGTGATGGTTGAAGGAGGGTTAGTTAAGTCCCAGTTTTGTAGGAGTGGTTCTTTACTATTTAGATTAATTAGTAGATCGGTCTTGTTCTATCACCTTTAGCATCCTCATACTGCTATGAGGTATGCTGTCCTGACTAAACCTGTTTAGTTTAGATCAGCAAACTAAGTTAAAATATCCTAACAGACTATGACACAGCAATAGCAGTGGCAGCGCTAAAGACTAGCAGCAAAAATATGGTAAGTATTAGCACGAAAAACAGGGAAGATCGTAGTCATTATCCATGAAAACTGTCTTGCAGCCAACCATCAAATTCTCTTCTTTCTTCCACAACTCCCCCAGCAGATGCTCCTTCTCTATATGAATGGAATTTAACCAGAATATATCATCATCATTTTCTTCAAGGTGCTTTTTCCAGTTTCAAAGCTACTTATTGCTGTCTGATTTCTCGTTTCTACTCCTCTTGGTGCCCACATGGGGTTACTGATCTTAGAGAAAATCAGCTTCCTTTTTTGTTTTAGCAACTATTAATTTATTTTATTCTGTTTTATCACTGGGAGGATGGAATCAAGCACCTACTCACTCAGTGTGCCACCATACTAGAAGTCTGATCATTTACTTCATTACGGATTACATTATCTTAATCAATTCATCTGTCTTATTTAGTTCTATGTAGATACATTTATTTCTTTAGTAACATGTTCTATTCGATGGCGGATTATAATGTGTTCATTTGAGTAACTGCCTGGGGCCCATAAGACCACGGTGGATCACAGTCAGCCAAGAAAATATATATATTTTTTTATATGCTGAACAAAACAAGCAATTGATCACTTATTAAACATTAACTCTCCTCTTTAAAAAAATGCTAAATAACAGGTACTATGAATATTACACACTCATGATATGATGTCTGCTATTTCTGCATGTACAGCACAGGCCAATGAATTTCTTCAAGCTCATTTGCTTTTTATTTTATTTTTCTAAATAAATAAATACTTCTGTAGTTAGAAGAACAAACAAAAGAATGCCCATAGCTGAAGCGGCCATATCTAGACACTGCAGCTTTCTGTTCATTGTGATCTCACGATTCATTGGGACAGCAGTAGAAAGAAAGCCTGTGCATGTATTAAAAAGTATACTTGGCTAGCTGTAGCTGCAGACATAAGCAGTCAGCCAGATTTTTTTGGAGAAGATAGCTGTGCTGAGGATGAAAGTAACTTCCACTTTTTGTTTGCTTGTTTTAAAGTTTCATATTAAGAGCTAGTGTGCATTTATGTGAAAACGATTGGAATATGTTTTAAAATATGTTGGCAGGCAATCAGATGGTGTAGTAGTTGTCCTGTGGATAGCACTGACCCTTTCCCTCTTCATTTGCTCAGTTTAAAGCCTGGCATTAAGGGCTAGTTTGTATTTGTGTGGAATAAACCAGCATACCTAATCTCTCCTTTTTGAGGGAAGGGATTAACTACGCTGTGGATGAAAACAAATTGTCTTTTTTCATTTTCTTAAAGTCTGGCATTAAGGGCTGGGTTAGTTGCTATTTTTGTGAAATAAATTGGAATATTTCCATACTATTTTTGGGGAGATGGCTAGCTGCGGTTTACTATCATATGTACGACCAGGCTATATTTGATGACAGTAATACTGAATGCAGGAAATGCGAATCGCATTAGCGAAGCATGTTTATGCTAACACCATAACATCGACTGCAGGGATGTAATCGCACAAATGAAATCCACGAATGTGATATGCGACCAAACAGCAAACACAAAATAGTACACAGATATTGTTAAGGGCATGCTCAGTCTCCAAGACGGAGGCCGGTTTCTGAGTCAAACACATAGAAGCGGTACGTACTCGTGTATAACAGGAAGACAACAATGTAAAGAGGCGTAATGATATGTACAGCATTGCTGTTATATTTCTTCAATGATTGACCGTACTGTGATGCACATTCTAATGTGAATAGTTTTCCTCCTTAGGTAAGTGAAACAGCGACGGATATATTCCAACCTTTAAATTTATTTATTTATTTATTTAAATTTGTTGACCGGGAATGTCTGACTGGACGTGGGTCCATTTTCAGCGGAGGCCTGGGGAGAAAAGCTCCACAGTAAAATAAACAGACAGTAGTTACATTGGATTACATAGTGATTAACAATTTAACCCAGAAATTACTTACAACATATTTACAGATGAAGAACATAGTACATCAGTAGACAACTAGAATCTTTATCTGTGAAGTACATAACAGGCATTAACAAATGTAACAATGAGAAGTTCCTGCTGTATAATAAGTACTAGGCTTATGAGCATCTGAGCTTGCTATCATCAAGGTAGTTAGTGGAGGTGAAAGAAAGGTAGTAGTTGGATGGGGTGGATGATATTAGAGTGGGAGTTGCAAGGGCATAGCCAGCATGTTTTTAGGTGTGCTTTTAATAAAGTTTTGAAGTTGGTGCATGATGGTACGGAGGTAATTGTGGGTGGGAGTGAGTTCCATAATTTGGCTATGGCGAAGAGAATAGTGCTTCACCAGCAGAGTTATTGGCTTTAGTGATCTGCAAGTGATTTTGTTGCTGGATCTTAGTGGTCTGGTGGTGCGATAGGGCTGGAGTAGATTCTGGAGGGATGGGACATTTAGTGGATGGTTTACTAGTTTGTGGGTGAGTGAGAGTTGATACCACTGAAGGAGGTGAGGGAGTTCAAGCCAGCCCAGTTCAGCAAGTGAGAGACAGTGGTGACTACGGTAGGATGCCCCTGTGGCTTAATTTTGCGATTTTGTTGTAGCAGGTCTCTAGCTTGTTTAGATCACATTGCCTTAGGTTGGTATATACTGGAGAGGCATAAAGTAGGGTGGAGATAAGGTGGGAATTTGCTATTGAAATCTTTGCTGCTTTGGTGAGAAATTGTTTATTTCTGTATAATGCTCCTAGTTTTTGTGGACTTTTTATGGTCATGGATATGTGAATGTCAAATTTTAGTTTATTGTCTATTTCCACTCCTAGCAATTTGGTGTGTTCAGTTGGGTATATAGTGGTGTTGTCTTTTGCTGTGATGTTAAAGTGAGAGTTGTTTTGAGTATGTTTGGTGGGTTGGAAGATGAGTAGTTTAGTTTTGTTTGGGTTGAGTATTAATTGGGCATCGGATAACCATGTTTCAACAGAGGAAAAGACTTCCTGTGTGACTTTTTGCAGTTTGGGTAGGGACTGGACTGAGCAGATGATGGTAGAGTCATCTGCGTATTGGATGAGTGTGCCATGTTTGGTGGCAGAGGCTAGATTATTGGTGTAAACAGAGAAAGTAGGGGTCCAAGGATGGATCCTTGGGGAACCCCTATGGAGACAGGTAGTTGGGGAGATATGTCATTCTGCCATACAACGGATTGTTGGCGGTCAGACAGGTAACTCTGAAACCAGTTGGTGACTGATTGTGAGAAGGATAGGTTATTGAGGACAGAGATAAGTTGTTTGTGTGGGACCATGTCAAATGCTTTAGATAGGTCTAGGAAAGTAGCAGAGGAGAGATAGCCATTGTTTTTATGCTGAAGGATAGTGTTTGTAAAGGAGAGTAAGGCAGTGGTGGTGCTATGGTTTGGTCGGAAACCATGCTGAGTACTGGAAAGGAGGTTGTTAGTAAGGAGGTAGTGTGAGACCTGAGAGTGTATGCATCTCTCTAGTATTTTGGAGAGTGGAGAGAGAATAGCTATGGGGCGGTAATTGGTTAGTTCTGCAGAGGGTCCGCCTTTGTGGAGGGGAATTATATGTGAGACTTTCCACAATGTGGGAACGTAACTTTCTGACAGAGATCGGTTAATCAAGATGGATACTGGGTAGGCCAGAGCATCAGCTGCGATTTGTAGGTATTCACTTGGGAGGTTGTCTGCTGCTAATTTGGTGGGTTTAAGTTTAGTTAAGAGTTTTTTTATGTTGGAGGTAGGTACAGGAGAAAAGAGAAGGCAGTGGGGAGATTACTAGTTGAAGGTGTGGGTTGGAGGGGAGGGGGGTTGTGTTGTTTAGCTAGTGATAGTATGGTTTGGGTGAAGTGTGTGTTGAATGAGATAGCAATATTATCTGAGGAGTGAGGGATGTTAGGAGGAGGGGTACTGACTTTACCTGGGTGGAGGATGGAGTTTATGGAGGACCAGAATTGTTTGGGGCTGTGTTGTGAGGAGTCTAGTGCAGACTGGTAGTACTGGAATTTGTCCCGTTTTATTAGCTTTTTGACTCTGTTGCGTAGTTCTAGGAATTTCTGTCTAGCTGCAGGGGTTTTGGTTTTGCGCCAGTGCTCCCAGGCTTTATCCCTGTTTATAATTTCTGACTTAGTGGTTTTCTGTAGCCATGGGGAGGGTTGTGCTTTGGTTCTGGAAAATCTTATGGGGGCATGGTAATTAAGAATGTTCAGGAAGGTAGTATTAAAAGATTCAACTGCGTCATCTAGACTGAGGTACTTTAGAGCATGCCAGTTACATTCTTTGAGGGATGAGATGAATGTGAGTGGGTTAAAGTTTATTTTTTTACGTATTTGACGATAGACGACAGGTTTAGCTTGGTACAGGTATTTTTTGAGAAGGAATGTTGCGGAGTGATCACTGAGGCTATCTGATAAGCAGCCTGTTATATATGACTGGGGGTTCTTACTGACTAGTATCCAATCCAGGGTAGAGTGCTTGCTGGAGTTTTTATTTATCCTTGTTGGTGACTGGACTAGTTGGGTGAAGCCATGAAGGTGTACATGATGGGTTGGATTGTTGCCAGAACAGGATTGCCAGTCAATATTGAAATCACCTAAGATGTTAGTTTCTTGGGGGAGATGGTGGGTAGACCAGCTGAGGAGGTTTTCTAGTGGAGGGATGTTTTGGCCAGGTGGGAAGTAGCATCCAATTATGTTGATGGTTTTGTTTCAGTTAATTTTGAAGTTGGTATATATTATTTCTTCATTGCCTATTTGTGGTGCTGATGATTTTAAGATCTGGATGTTTAGATGTTGTTTAAATATTATAGCTACACCACCTCCTTTTTTGTTTAGCCGGTCTACTCTTACTATGCCGTAACCTGTAGGGAGTATTTGTTCACTGGTAATGTGAGGTTTTAGCCAGGTTTCTGTCAGGACGACTATATCTGGGGAGTATAAGTCTATGGTGGCATGGAGTTCATGGACTTTGTTGGATATACTTCTAATATTTAGGCTTAGTAGAAGGAAGTCACTTGGCTTTCTATTGGCTGTAATATGGGAGAAGTTGTGATTTCTACTCAGATTATGAGGACTGGGGTTGGAGATGGTAGGGCCAGGGTTGGGGTGGATGTCTCCACTTAGGGCTAGTTTTGATATGCATGAGATTATTAGTTTTCTCAGTTTTTGAATGTGTTTGTTTATAAGGGAAATTTTATGATTGTTCTCTGTGGGTAATAGGTATGGTGGGAGGGTTACTATATTAAGTTGTAGGGATGCTTTACGTTTGGGTAATATAGTTGGTAGAATATGTGGGGGGTGCATAGGGATGGTTCTTGAGCTGGTGGGAGGGGAGCTGAGTATGGGTGAGACATGGGTGGTGGTGTGAGTAGTAGTACAGTGGTAGTGGTTGAGTGGGGGGGAATGATGGAGCTTTGGTAGGATGCAAGATATGCAAGGAGAGTGCATGCAGTGAGCAAAGGAAAGGTATGCTTGTACATGTCAGTTGAGGAGGTGTGATAGTAGAGGGAATATGGAGGAGGTAGTGTTGGGTTAGTGCTGTGGTTGGCTATTGGAAAGATGGGAGGGGTTTGAGTGCAATAAAGGTGGGACCACTGGAGGCGGAGGGAATAGGGGCAGGGCGGGAGCGGTAGAGACCCTGTTAGGTTCTTGTATAAGGGGCTGGAAACAATCACAAAGCAAGACAAGTATGTGTTAAGAACAATCACAATTGACCAAGGACTGCTCTGAAACTGTAAGTCTTGTCTTAATTTCTCAGGTGGAAAATCAGGATAACCTTGTATCAGTAGGCTACTGTGGTATAGTTTAAATAAACAAACACACAGTATTGATCAGGTATGGGTACTATTTGCTAACAGAAGGGAATAAGAGAAAGTGGAAGATGTGTGTGGTGGTGGTGGTGGGGGGGCTGCTTACAGCCAAAGCACAATGCTCTCCAGGGGAAAATGAAGATTGGCTCAAACAGTTAGACACATACTCAAAGTTAACTGTAGCTGTTTGCAGACCCGACTTTTTCTTTCTTATAGGAATGTTGTGGTGACTGCAGTTGAATACTTAAGAGTGGTGTTAGCTTCAAAGTTAACTGTAGCTGTTTGCAGACAGTTCAGACCCGGACTGCACTTTTCTTATAGGAATGTTAAAGGTGGTACTGCAGTTGAATACTTAAGAGTGGTGTTAGGTTCAAAGTTAACTGTAGCTGTTTGCAGACAGTTCAGACCCGGACTGCACTTTTCTTATAGGAATGTTAAAGGTGGTACCACAGTTGAATACTTAAGAGTGGTGTTAGGTTCAAAGTTAACTGTAGCTGTTTGCAGACAGTTCAGACCCAGACTGCACTTTTCTTATAGGAATGTTAAAGGTGGTACCGCAGTTGAATACTTAAGAGTGGTGTTAGGTTCAAAGTTAACTGTAGCTGTTTGCAGACAGTTCAGACCTGGACTGCACTTTTCTTATAGGAATGTTAAAGGTGGTACCGCAGTTGAATACTTAAGAGTGGTGTTAGGTTCAAAGTTAACTGTAGCTGTTTGCAGATAGTTCAGACCCGGACTGCACTTTTCTTATAGGAATGTTAAAGGTGGTACCACAGTTGAATACTTAAGAGTGGTGTTAGGTTGGAGAGACACTGAGCCTTCATGGGGCCTGTAGCAATATTACTAGGAGAAGTAAATGAAGTGTATACCACCATAGAGACACAAAAGGGACGTAAAATGCTTGTGGTGGATACTTACCAATATTACTAGGAGAAGTCTTCATTGAATAGAAATTACTGGTGCTGTGTAATGAAAAACACGGAAAGGTGTAAGGGTAGGTGTGTGACAGAGGGTAGTGTAGAAGGGGAGGTTTTGTTGAAATCCACTGCACATTACCATGCCCCAGACCCTAGGAAACCAGCTGTATGTAAAGTTAGAGCTGCCATTAAACGTGGAGCTCTGCACTTTGCCGAAGATCCTTGCAGAGTTGTGTCAGAGGTACTGGCGAGTACCTCCAGTGATCTTACAACAGAATTGCCCAATACCCATGCTCTAAAGCAGTCTGTAATACGGTCTAGAAATAAAGTGAAGATGGATACCTTTAAGGGATTCCCCACTTTGAAAGAACTCACTCCCAAGATGTTACCAATAAAGAATGGCAGCTTCGTAATTCACAACAGTGAAGGTGGCTTATGTAACAGTATTGTGATCATAAGAACTGTGAAGAATTTACAACTGTTATGTCAGGCAGAATATATCATGGTGGATGGTACATTTCCCATACACACTATTGACTGCAAACAAATATATACTATGCATTGTCCACTTCCTGGTGTAGAATATAGGAAGATAATCCCAGCGGTATATGGGTTACTGTCCAGTAAGGCTGAGGTTACATATGACATATTTTGGACAAATGTGAAATGCTTATGTGAACAACATTCAGTGACACTTTCTCCGAATGTCATCATAAGTGATTTTAAAAAGAGTGCTGTGATTTCCATACAATGACATTTCCTGAATTCTAACCCTAAAGGCTGCTGGTTTCACTTAAGCCAGATAATTTGGAGACAGATACAGAGATTACATTTGGCTGGCGAGTTTAGTAGATGTAGAACATTTTCAGCTTTGTGCAAAGAAATCCCGGCACTTGCTTTTCTAGACCCCAGTGATGTTATAACTGCATTTGAGAATACAGAAAGTGATATGCCTGAAGCTGCACAGCCACTATGTACCTTCTTCAGAGAAAACTACATAACAGGCAAACCTAGACGATATGGTATGAGGGACTCAACAGCTGAGAGAATACTGCAAATATTTGAAATCAGCTTTTGGAATCAACATGATACCCATGATGCCCAAGGTATTCCATGATCACAGAATGCTGTGGAAGGGTGGCATAGGCATCTGAGAAGCCTATTAGGGAGAAAGAAGTTACATATTATTGACATTCTTCAAGCTATCCAACTCGAGCAGCACCATTTGGAGGACCTATTATTACGTATAGAGGTATGTGCACCAGTGTCACCGAAAAGGAGGCATTTACAGGAAAAGGAAGACGCGTTTGCAAGGTTACTGGCTAAACGTAATACATTCACTTCTAGGGGATTTACTGCACTAGTAGCTAAACATCGCTCATTCTCGTTTTCATTACAGGACACCGAATCGCTGTCCCGTGTACACAGCGGTGGGGACTACTACACTATACACGTGGGTGTATTGCAGTGTTTTGGTTTATTGAACATCTTTTTCACATGCATGACGTATAATTATGTAGGACTTATTCACATCACATTAATGTATAGTTTGCATGTAGCAGTAGAAAATGGAATGTCCATTCATTGGAGAGGCAGTGTGCAAGTAACCCTCACTCACATACTAATTCCTCAGAACAGTTCACGACTTAGCAGCATGTAGCTGTCATTGGAGGAGTTGCAATGTATGGGTTTGTGAACGTGCGTTACAGTTGTCGGAATGGATAACAACACAGTATTCAACCTTCCAGTTGCAGCAGTTCGAAAATCTTGAATTCGACATCCACATACTATGCATTCGACATTACCCACTGTCAAACATATGTCATTCGAGCAATACTGTCATACAAATGCGTTTTTGGCATTATACTATCCGAACATGTGATAGTAAACCACTAGCGGTGCTGTGGATGAAAGCAACCTGTCCTCTTTCATTAATTCAGTTTGTCTGGCATTAAAAGTTAGTGTTTGCGTGTGTGTTAAATAAATTGGAATATTTATTTTCTGTTCTTTTGGGGTGTAGTTAGAAGTGCTAATCGTTTTGTGAAATATATTTGAAGCTCCCTGATTCTACAGGATATTCTTGCCTTTCCCTAATATTTTGGGGTTGCAATTTACCCTCTTGTTTTGCTCAATTTGCAGTCTGGCCTTACAGGACTAGTGTGCATTTGTGTGAAATAAACTGGAATATTTACTCTCTGAGTACTGTTTGTATGAAAAGCTGAAATTGTTCATGACTTTGTAGAATGTCTCTGACTTTGTCTGATATTGTTTGGTCTGTGCCTCACAGGATTTGTATTTTTTCTGTCAAATCACTGAGGACTGTAGTCAATAGATGGGAAGGAGGTCAACTGTAGGTGAAAGCAATTTACACTCTTGTCATCTGTTCAGCTTACATTCTGGCTTTACAGTACTAGTGTCTATTCATTTAAAGTAAACTTTGGGTACTGTTTGGGTGAAACCAAGTTAAAACTATCCCCTGACTTTGCAGAATGTCCCTGACATTGCCTTCTTTTGAACTGTTCATCATAAAAATGTGTTTTTCTGGAAAACCTCTGAGGACTGCAGTCACTAAACAATGGCAAGAATTTCAGTTTCAGACTTCATGCTGTTCAGAAAATTCAAAAACTTATCATTTTCACAATTTTAAGTATACATCAGTAATACTTAAAATCTATCCCGGATTCCAGGCCTTTGTCTCTCATCATTTTGGCTGTGTCCTGATTCCTGGTCTTAAATGTTGACAGGTATTTTTTTACCACAATTAGTGTGTATGTGTGTGTGTGTGTGTGTGTGTGTGTGTGTGTGTGTGTGTGTGTGTGTGTGTGTGTGTCGGAGGGGTCTCTGTGGTGAATGTAACTTACCTTCTTGTTATTTATTCACATTATATAGTCTAGCTTTGAAGAATTAATGTGCATTTATATAAAACTAGTTGGAATACCTGAGATACTATGTTTTCTTATGAAATAAAACTGAAAAAATACACTATTATCCCCATAACTATTACTTCTTCCAGAATCACACAGCTGAGGTGTTCACAGTCAAAACTGGAGTTATGATTGATGAGTCTTGGGCTTTCTGTGGATAAGAATGGACTAACCTACTATCATAATCAATTTAAAAAATCTTTAGTCTGTCTTTGCAGAACTGGTGCACATTTTTGCAAAACAGTTACGATTGATGAGTCTTGGGCTTTCTGTGGATAAGAATGAACTAACCTACTATCATAATCAATTTAAAAAAAATCATTAGCCTGTCTTTGCAGAACTGGTGCACATTTTGTTTTGCAAAACAGGTTGGAATACTTTACTGTAGTCATTTTCTACCTCAGTTGAACATTTGAGCTGTTTATAGTCAAGTGGCTGTAATCCGCCATGGTGCAGCGGTAGCGTTGTTGCCTCACAGCAAGAGGTTCTCCCGTTCGATTCTCGGCTGGAGTGCGGGGAGTGCCTTCTGTGTGGAGTCTGCATGTCCTCCCTGTGGCTGGGTGGACGTTCGAAAGACATGCGTAAATGGGCCTGCCTTCATTGAAGGTTGAAAGTCGAGAAGGCACCTCGGTGTTCATCAAAATCTACTGCCAATCATTAGCGGACCAGAGTTCCGCTGTGGTGACCCCTAACTGGAAAAAAATGAAAGACAACAACAACATAGTCAAGTGGCTGTAATTGATGGTTATGGGTGTTGTGGACTATAATGACAGCAGTTTGAATGGCATTAAATCAGGATGATAACTCCAAATTAACTTGTGCATTTATGTTTAGTTCCCCCCAAAAAAGTATGTGTGTGTGGGGAGGTGGGGACCCATGGCTTGAAAAACACCCAGGGCCGAAAGGTATTCTTAATGTGCCACTGGTTCTCAACCAACAAAACACAACATATCCCTTAAAACATTACATTGCCCCCCACCCCCCAACTAAATATACCAACTCCAAGATCGCACTACAGTTGGGTAAAGGGCAATGCCATGGCTCAGGCCAAGCGATTTCTTTCCCTGAGCTTTCGCTCTTTTCCGATTTTGGTCTATATGCATATCAATGTGCAGATCTATTTCACAAGAATGTACTGGCAACCTAGAAAAATAAATATATGACTCAAAATGTACACATATAATATAAAATAAAACACAGCTATATAATACCATATACTAACAAGAAAAACAACAGCCATATGTTAAGAAAGTGAAGGAAGTTAGTTAAGTCAAGAAGACAGACTGTCTTTTCTCTCATTTGAACGAGAACAGACAGATACATACACCACATGTTTGTTTCCAAATCCTCACTTTAGCATTCTATTCATCTTAAAACTAAAATGGACAAATCTTAAATGTACTGAAGAAAAAAGGGAGGAATTCTTTTAGTCAGATGCCTGCACTATCTGAATGGTAATGTTTTGTTGGGTGGCACAGTCTATGGACTATCTAACCATTCCTTACTTCTGATTCCTAAGCACATAAAGGTGATAAGCACCCATTTGCTTGTCTACCTACTTATCAGCTTACTTATATCTGGGACACCTGCTGTGGAAAGAGCCCGGCAGGTGTCCTTACAAAATACCCAGTGATATCAGCTGACTTGTCCCAACATAGAAAAGCAGTGGCTTTACTCAGAAGTTCTTTCAGAGTGCTCAGCTTCTCACTGGATCACAGGAAGAGTCCAGCTTCCACAAATTACATTTCTTTTCTGTGGCCTAGGTCTAAAATTGTATCTTTTATTTCTCTGTTCAAGGCACTTTGTCATAGGTAAGGATGGGAACGTACACTAACTGGTAAACTGAGAGTGTCACCCCGTGATTCAGCTAAACTTCACTATTACAGTCCAGACCTACTCGTGCACCAGTATTACTACTACTGTTTCCACTGCAAAATCCACTGATCAGACTGAAAATTCCTTCTGCTGAGACATTGTAACTAAGACCTCATGATACTTAAAGTCCTCCCTCAGCTGGAGAGAGCAATTCATTGTTTTTGAGACAGAACCATGACCTCTTATTTGATGGTGCTGATTTTCAACCCATTTACTTCATATTCAGTTGCAATTCATTGTAGAGCATGCTACTGATCACAGGCATTGGAGGCTAACAGGACATCATCCTCAGACAGCAACAATTTAACCCTCACATACATGGGATACTATACGTACATTTTGGCTGAGACGTCATATCATGTCCAATAAAATCAACAGAAGCTGAGAAAAGACAAGCCAGCATATATGGTATTCCAGGAATTTTAATGACAGACAATGGATCTTGTTTCGTCAGTGTGGAATTTTAATTCATCATGTATCTAAGTGCATCATTTCACACTATCTAAAGATCCAGCAGAGAGGACTGTGCATACTTTGATGGAAGGAACAAAGAAAATGAAAGTGAGACTGGAAGCAAGACTGTCATGGTTCTTGATCTGTTACAAAATTACTCTTCAGATGAGGATCGATTAGTGTCCAGTGAAGAAAGAGAAGAAGAAAACTTAAGTCAAGAAGACTGATTTTTGACATTTGATCAATATTTCAACATGCGACTTGCTTTTTAACTAGATCTGAAGGCAAAAAGCCAGAGAAAACATTGGGCTCATTAACAGACTTTCAATAAACACGTAAAGTTAAGTGCTACAGGTATGCACAAGCCAAGGGCACCTGCAGGCAGGTGCAAGGGGGTGCACTTGCACCCTCCTGGAATCGGCTGGCTGGTACTGGTAGATTAATCTTTTAATTTAAAAAAAAAACCAAGCTTTTTTTTGTTTGTTTGTTTGATTTTTTTAGGGCGTTCTTCTTTAAGAACGCCCTTAGTCACACAGAATGCTTTTGCATCTGTGCGACTGATGTTTTACATCTTCATGTTTCGCTCCCATGTGAAATTTGAATTACAGAAGAAGACATTTGAACTGGATTTCACAGATGAATGTACAAATGACAGGTAGGTGTCTGGCAACATAAAATGTACTTTTCAGTAGTATACTGTATGTTTACAGACAGTCTTTGCTCAACATGCAACTTAGATGTTTTTTAGTTGTGTTACTTACAGTATGCCGGCCGGGTAGTATGCGGAAGCAGACCCACGTGTCATTTTGTTGGCTCAGTAACTTAGAAATATACTATTAAATTGTTATTGATGGCAGAAATCATATTTTGTGAAAAAGGTAGCAGGACACACTCATTTCTTTGTCTTTGCAGGTGAATATGGTAACACACAGCAGCAATTTTACAAAAAGGAACCAATTCACTTAAAATTAACACTACAAGAAGAAATGCAGGAGCTCAAAAGATTTTAGTTTGGTATATTTTAGACCAATCTTTGCCTGCTAAAAAAAGGGTATTATTTAATGCACACTGGTAAATATTTAGTTTTTTTGTAGTTTATTTGCAATGAGTTATCATCTTATGAAAACTAACATGGCTGCACTTCATAGTCATTCAAAAATGTTTTAAAGTTCTTGTTCCCCCTCCCCAACTTGAATCAAGCTAAGTTTTCTAGTTCTTCTCCAAACATAGATGCATCCTCGTAAGTGCCATAAATGCAGTTCTGCTAATTCTCCAGGTATATCTACAGATATTTCCCTATCAGATTGTTTCCAATAAATTTCTGTCTGATATCCTTCAATAGTTCCTGATTTTTGCATGACAATAGAAGGAAGCTCTGTGACTGTCATCTCTCACAATGAGTCTCTTTATCTTTTACATTAGCTACTGTCTCTTCAGTAGACCTCCCTACAGTAACTTTTTTCTACATAGCCCTTCCTTTTTATAGGAATAGTGTGTGTGGTGGTCTCATTCTGGATAAATGCATGGGTTCTTCCTCATCCACACCACCCCATACCGGTCACTAGGGGCCACAGTACAATGCACACGCACATATAGACACACATTTGTATGTCTATGCACTCACTGTAGTCTGTATTTGTGTGTCTATGCACTCAGTATAGTCTATGTATTTGTGTATGTATACCGAAAATTATAAAAACGTGGCAGTATGCTGTTATGCTTGCCCATTTTCAATGCCAAGATTTGTGCTTTACATAACAGAAGATATGTTAGGAATGGCAACAATATGTGCTGGAAGTCTCTGTCAGAGCCGGTGCTCACAATTTGTGCTTCACAGCTGTCTACACCTTTGGAGAAGGTGCAGGCAGTGTTTACCACTACCTGATAGAACAACAGATAGTGGACAGATAGTGGGCCATTTGGGAGTGAAAAAGGGATATTGAAAGGAAACTAATCAACATGTGGAATCCAGGAGAGTATAAGGTAGGATTATTTCTGTGGACACAAAAATATGTGTAATATTAAAATTATTGGCTATAGGGACCTTTTAGTGCCCTGTAAGGATCATATTAGGACTGTCTCATGCTTTATCAATCTGGTAGCAAGCCACATGTAATATGATTGTTGTATATTATGTGCTGCAGATAATTCTGGGTTTGAACTAGATGGCTAATATGCAACCCTTTAACAAGATCTGGAACTCCTTAAAATGGGAACTGTTGGAACATCCCCTCCTTATTTTGAAGTGATAATCTAGAATGAGTTGTATTGTATCTATGTTGAATACTTTATCCTTGTACACGTTATCTGTTCTTTTTCCTTCTGTATTCATACTTGTGTTTTTCGTTGCTGCAGATGTATTACTTAATATAACTGTGTTCTCAGACATTCGCCATAAGCCATAAACTGATGAGAATTAAACTATTATAGAGGTAATTTTATCACTAATTTGATGGTTATGTCTCTATTACTTTAACAAATGATAACATAGTTCCTTCATTTTATTTCTTTTCAAAAATGTGCAGTCCAGTTAGCTACTGATGTTAAGTTGTCTATCTCGCCTTCATTCTTGCTGGTTGGGCTTGGAGCCGATCCTCGGCTCCAACTTGGCCATCTTCTAAAGCTCGAGAGCTGTTTACTGGCTCGAGGCCTCCCCATATCCCATGATGCCTGGCGCTAGATACCCAGATCTCGTTTGCCGCTTCTGCTGCGAGGTTGTCTTACTGGCTCAGGTCGTATATTTTGTTCCTATTATCTGTTTTTTGATAAAAAGACTAGTAGGTTTAGTGTAGTTTGTTAATTGTAGTATACTATCTTTCTTGGGGTATCTTGGTTTAAGTATATATCTTTTACTTACCTGAATTCCCCTTCCCTTCAGAAAACTCGTTTTAGTTACAGAGTCCCCCCCCTCTTTTCTGAAGTAGCCGTTTAAGTTAGAGGCTAGCCTATATTTCTTTAAAAAAAAAATATATAGTTAGTATTTACTTAGTTTAGTCTATTTGTTGTTGTTAGACTATTGTGTGTATCCTTGACTGTTTTTGGGTGTGGTAACTTTGTGTGTGTGTTATAGTTATTATACTCAAATTGTTATAGTTGTGTATTGTGTTTGGTATTCCCTTCTTTAGGTATGTCCAAGGATACCAAGGTGTCCAGATTCAAGAAGTGTGATTCATGCTATCAGAAGATGTCTCTGACAGATGGTCACACTTCTTGTGTCTATTGTCTCGGTGCCGTGCACCTGCAGGACTCTTGTTTGGTTTGCCATGCTTTCAGTCCAAGAGTCCTGCAGGAGCGTAGGAATAAGTTAATCCTACGGGGTTTGCTTAAACCCGAGGAGTCACCGGCTAAGGCTCAGCCCGTGAAGTCCTCCAAGCCACCTAAACCTTCGACTCTCAGTTCGGAGCCGTCGACAGGTGAAGCTACTACTTCTGCCTCGGTTCCAGCCAGAACCGATGTGCCTGTCTCTCAGTCGGTTCCGACACACACTTCGGAGCCAGCAGGGAGTCGAAAGAGATCTAGGTCTCCCTCCCTGGAGTCGATATGCTCGGCTCCGAGGTCTCCTCTGCTCCAGTCGGAGCGCAGTCAGCGGTCCTCCCACTCTTCTCGGTCATCGAGATTGTCAGATCACGACTTGGAGGGAGTGGTCAATAGGCTTTTGAAATTGCAGGCCCTAGCAAAAATGTTGTCCAGCCCCCCTCAACAGGATTCGGCTCCGTCCTTGTCTGCAGTCATTCCTCCTCCGACTCCTCCCTTGAGTTCGGAGCCGGAGTTCGTTGGGGTTCAAATCGTGGAACCGTTGGCACCGATACCTTCTCCTTCGGTTCCGTCGCTGGCTCCGATCACTTCCTTGGTACCGTCCTTGGAGGAATCTGGGTGCCGAGACTCCATCGTCGGCTCTGAGGGGGCGAGTGGCATTGGACCCTTGTCCGACCCCATTCTCCCCCTCGGAGCTTCAGCGCAGGTGAGCTCGGCTCCTACATCGGCTTCGGAGCCGTCCCCCTCAGTGCGGAGAGGGATTCCGGTCTCTTAAGAACCAAAGCCTTCTCAGTATCCGAGCAGGGATGCCTTAGAGGTCATGAGGAGTGTGCTGGCCCCTGAGTCAGACCCACGATCATCCCCTTCGGCTCCTGCCACTATGGTGCCTGCGCCTGCCCCTCCTCCAGACCCCAAGCGTGTGGAACTAATGCTCCAGGGCACCCCTTTGGGTGTATCTTCCTCTTCTGAGGCCCCCCTGATCATTCAGAGAAGCCACCTCATAAGAGGAAATGCAAGATGAAGCATATTGACTCCCCTGAGTCTGTCACATCAGATACCGACTTAGAGGATTCGGAAGGGTCCCCGAGGTCCCCCTCTGAATATGTCTCATTCTCAGACATCCTTGAGATGCTTAGGCAGAGAGGTAACTGGTCTATCCTTAGCCCTTCCGAGGATGAGTCGGTATTCCTGGATGCGTTTGGATCCCAACCTTCCACCTCCTGGGTGTCTCCGTCTTTCGATCCACTCATGTCTGTGGTGGCTCAGAAGGCGTGGTCAGCTCCAGACACAGTAGAACCGACTCCTAGAAGACCTGCAAAATTCATAACTGCATCACAAGACAAACAGTTTTTGACCAAAGGTGTTCCTGTTGATGCCATGGTGGTAGCGGCGGCCACAAAGAAGGAATTGGCTGAAACTTCTTCATCTGTCCATCCCCCTAACAAAGAGTCCAGGACGATGGACAGATATGGGAAGTGGATGTTCTCTTCAGCAACTTTCTTCATGAAGTCTCTGAATTATTTGTGCCACTTTACTCATCTTCAAAGGGATCTCCTTAAAGAGCTTGGAGATACCCTCCAAGATCCATCAGCTGAGGGGGCCCAGGCTAAGGCAGCCTCCCAGCTGGCGACTCTTAATTCAGTGGTGAACTCCTCCATGAGGCTCATTTCTTATGCAGCCGATGGTGCGAGTAGAGCCGCAGGCACAGGCGTCGCCCTAAGGAGGCACGCTTGGATGCGGCTTTGTAACTTTGTGGAACCTTTCAGGGCGTCTTTCACCAACACCCCCTTTGATGGTTCCTCTCTCTTTGGATCACAGGTGAAGGACACCCTTACCAGGTGTGAGCAGGAAGGCAAGACTCTCTCTGCTGTTGCAGTCTGTTTTTCCACTCCTTCCAGACCATATCCCAAGGGTCAGAAGAGTGGAAAAATGTGGTTCCGGACATCCCAGGGAGCCTTGCTTGACACACGTGGTGAGTTCCCATCCAGGGGCAGAGAAGGGAACAATAACAGATGCTGCCCTCGTGGCAGAGGGGGTCCGCAAAACCAGGGCAGCAGAGAATCCTTCTCAGACAAGCCCTTCCAGCATCCCTGAAGGGTTGCCCGGCTGCCCACCTCTGGAGGCAGTTGGGGGAAGATTATCACTGTACCCAAGAGCCGGAGGCTACAGAATTCCCTTTGTTCACACTCCCTTGTTGTCAAACAAGTCCCTTCCAGATGTTCCACCCAATCTAAGGGATCAAGCAGTTCAAGAAGTTTCAAAACTGCTAAGAAAAAGGGCCATCCAGCAAGTCCCAGCAGACCAGCAAGGATCCGGAATTTACTCAAGGTTCTTTTTGGTACCAAAAAAGACAGGGGACTGGAGACCCATTCTGGATCTCAGCAGACTAAACAGGTCTGTTCAAAGAACGAAGTTTCGGATGGTCACGCTACAGTTCATTTTACCCTTTCTGGGTCAGGACAATTGGATGTGCTCCATAGATCTTCAGGATGCGTACTACCACATCAGAATGGACAGGCGCTCCAGAAGATTCCTTCGCTTCCGGCTGGGAGCCAGCCATTATCAGTTCAGAGCTCTGCCCTTTGGTCTCACCACAGCCCCGAGGGTTCACCAAATGTTTGGCAGTAGTTACCGCTCACCTGAGACAGCAAGGATTCCAGGTCTTTCCATATCTAGACGACTGGCTCCTCACTGCTTCCACCAGGCATCACCTTCTGCGAGCCAGAGACTATACTATCCAGACTTGCTCCAGACTAGGTATCACAATAAATTTCGAAAAATCTGCATTGTCGCCCTATCAGTCTATCACCTTTATAGGCACAAATTTAAATACAAAAGACAGGTCAGTCAGCCTTCCACCAGACAGGGTGTTAGTCATTCGCCGACATGTGCAGGTCTTGTTAGGATGTAAGAGAATTCAAGCCAGGTTCATCCTCTAAACCCTGGGTCTCATGGCAGCAGCGATCATACTCGTCCCTCTGGCTCGTTTTCACATGAGGATCCTCCAGTGGCTTCTTTTCACCCAATGGTCCTTCCAGCAGCTTCCCATGTCTCACATGATTATTATCACAGAAGCATGCAAAAAGCACCTTGCGTGGTGAATGGTCTCCACATCAGTGCCCCAGGGCAGACCATTTGTACTTCCCCCTCCAGTTGTTATGGTGACCATGGATGCCTCCCTGATCGGTTAGGAGGGGCATTATCAGGGCAGAACAGTCCAGGGCACATGGCAACCTCAAGAGTACCATCTGCACATAAACGTCTTGGAGATGAGGGCCGTGCTTTTAGCGTTGCAAGCTCTTCAGGACTCTCTTCCTACCGGGACCATTGCAATTCAAACAGACAATATGTCAGTCATGTGGTACATCAACAAGCAAGGCGGAACCAGGTCCTACCCCCTATGTCGAGAAACACTCACACTCTGGCAGTGGGCGATCTCTTCCCAACGGTTTCTGACTGCAACGCACATCCCTGGGAGATCCAACGTCATAGCAGACAGGCTGAGCAGAGCAATTCTCATGCCTCACGAATCAGGTAGTGACGGACCAAATCTTCCGCAAATGGGGACAACCTTGCTGCGACCTCTTTGCCACCCCCTTCAACAGCAAGTACAGCAATTTCTTCTCTCTCCTTCCACTTCCAGGACATTCCCCCAGAGACGCTCTAGTCCACGATTGGCCTCAGGGATTTCTGTATGCATTCCCTCCCTTTCCCCTAATCCCCAAGCTGATACAGAAAGCTAACGTATTGGGCTGCAAAATGATCCTCATTGCTCCTTACTGGCCTCAACAAATATGGTTCCCGTTCCTGCATCATCATCTTCTCCAGCAGCCATGGACTCTGGACCCAGTTCCAGACCTTCTGATCCATCAATCGGGTGGGCTACACCATTCCCTACAATCTCTCCAGCTCACTGCTTGGTTGCTCCACTTCCAACCTTAGCCAGGCTTCCTGATATCCTCCACTCTGTGCGTGAAGTCATTTTATCATCGCACAAGTCTACCACTAGAAAAACTTACGCTAGTAAGTGGAAAAGTTTTTCTTTCTGGGAAGAGGGTAAGAGTATAGACCCCTTTTCAGCCCCTGTACACCACATACTGGAATTTCTTGAGGAACTCTTTCATGATGGGTCTGCTTCCACTACAATTAGAGTTCAGTTAGCTGCAATTTCAAATTTTCACATTGGCCTGTTGGAAAGTAATATAATGTCTCATAAGCTTTGCAAAGCTTTTCTCAAAGGGACCACTCTGCTCAGGCCCCCAGTGAGAGATCCTCCACCTCAGTGGGATCTGAATTTGATTCTATCTTCTCTAATTTTGCCCCCCTTCGAACCTGCAGCTTCTTGTTCTTTGAAGTTTTTATCTTGGAAAACCCTCTTTCTGGTAGCGATTACTTCAGCCAGAAGAGTTTCGGAACTCCAGGCTCTTTGTGTCCATCCTCCGTACCTAGTGTTCCACAATGACAGGGCTGCTCTCAGGACTAATCCTTCCTTCTTTCCTAAGGTCTCTTCTGAGAATAACTTGAATCAGTCCATTGACCTTCCTGTGTTTTTTCCCAATCACTCCAACAGGGCGGAATATAAGTTGCATCAGTTAGATGTTCACAGGCAACTGCGCTTTTATTTGCATAGGACTAAGGACATCAGAAAATCGGACCAGCTTTTCCTTTCTTATGCTGACAGTAAACAAGGTCTACCAGTCTCAAAAGTAACCTTATCTAGGTGGTTGACATCTATCATCACATTTATCTATCAGCTAAGGAATAAAGAATTGCCTGTTAAACCAAAAGGTCACTCCACCAGAGCTTTTGCCACTTCTGTGGTTTTTCAGGCTAGATTGCTCATAGATTCTATTTGTGCAGCGCCCACATGGGCCAACCCTCATACTTTCATTTCGCATTATACGTTGGACGTAGTTTCCAGGAGCAGAGCTGATTTTGGTTCCACTGTTCTGAAGAGTTTGTTCCAATGAGCCACCCAGGATTTTAGGTGCTAGGGACGCTGTCCCAACCAGCAAGAATGAAGGCAAGATAGACTTCTTTCTTGCTTCCCACCCTCCATCCCCCTATCCTAGTAGACCGAGAAGAGTTCTGTATGGTTTTTCACTGGCTGAGTCTTCTCTGGCTATTCCTCTCTACCTGGTAGTCTCTATGGTAGGGTTTATGTATTATAGGATAGGATTCTTTCCTTTTTATGTCTGCAGTTAGACTTACCAAACAAGATCTGGGTATCTAGCGCCAGGAATCATGGGATATGGGGAGGCCTCGAGCCAGTAAACAGCTCTCGAGCTTTAGAAGATGGCCGAGTCGGAGCCGAGGATCGGCTCCGAGCCCAACCAGCAAGAAAGAAGCCGAGAGGAGACAACTAACATGGAACGTTATGGTAGGTACATAACTTCTTTTTAACTACTGCAGGCGGCACTCATTCGTTTACTTTAGTGACAGCATTTTAATAAAAGAAGTCTCAGTATCTTAATAGACTGGCTGGTGTGCATTATGCTGTTGTGAAGTTCCTAGGTCAGCCTGAGATGTATTCCTGTATGTCTTCTCAGTTGCTCTAATGACATTGTTACAGGTCCCTTGTCCTACCTGCTTCAGAAACTGAATGTGGTGTTGGCAAACAGTCTTTTATTCCCTACAACAATCTGTACATTAAGTCGTGTTTAAACTGCAGAGAAATTGATTTAAACCAATGCTTGATAATTTCTTTTTTAAATTGCGACTTCTGGCACCCATCTACCTCCTTTGTCTAAGTAGTAAAGTACTGTAAATTGCATATGTCCAGAAATTTAAAATCATTTACTATTATTTCTGTGCAGTGCTGCAAATTTTTTCTGAGATTTCTAACATAGTTAAAGAAGGCTTTCTGGCTACCCTTCACCTAGTTGGTTATTTTTTGCCTCATATCTGCTTTGATTGATTTGATCAGGGTAACAAGCTCCCTATTAAGTTTAGCAAGAGTGTTCTTAGCATCTTGTGAGTTAAATTTATTTTTGCAGGCAATATGTTTTCTTTTATTACAGAGCCTGTTTATA
The DNA here is from genome assembly GCF_019279795.1 of Protopterus annectens. NCBI lineage: Eukaryota > Metazoa > Chordata > Ceratodontiformes > Protopteridae > Protopterus > Protopterus annectens. The sequence continues at coordinate 1,979,556,855 of NC_056741.1, read as the reverse complement.
TTTGGGTTTGACTAAATGGAATTATTCTTAAATGTGGCTTTTTATTTACTTCAGTGGGGGATAGATGTGTCTATGCAGCTATTTACATGTGCATAGGATTTGACAGTAAATTATTCCACATAATTCAGGCCATTGCTTAGTTTTAGTAGATTAACTTTAGCATAATCTCTGAAAACAGAAGTATTGGAAGATGATTTTGGCTTCAGTCTTCTAATGAATGTGATTGATTTGTGGTCCAGTTTAACTAGGGAGGAAGTGGCAGTTGGTGGACACCAACGTTGTCCCATATTGTTAAGGACCAAGTCCAGGATTTTATCACTCCTGTTTGGGTAGAAACTAACTGTTCCAGATATCCTGTATTGATGAAATCCAGAACTGTCTGGGAATACATACTCAAGGATATACAAGTTTCCCAGTTAATGGAGGAGTAGTTGATTGAAGTCTCCTAGAATAATGGTGTTGGCTTAATGCATAGGGACACCATATTAGTTAGGTAGGAGATATGGACTGATGGGGTACATAGAGGGGCCTATAGTTAGGTATGACAGAGTAAGGAGTTTTGTTAATGCCAAGTTGGATGTAGAGGAGTTCCATGTCATTATTTCACCTAGCAAGTCTGGAGATGAATTGTTCTTTGAGAATATGTAGACACCATCACCCTTTCATCTAAGGTGACAGGTACTGAAATTCTGCATTAAAGGAGTGCTGTCATCGGTCTTGAACTAGGTCTCTGTGATGATGCATATATAGATGTTTTCCAGGGGAAGGAGTGCTTGTAAGGAGTGGACGTTTTAGCTTAGGCTCTGAAAAGGAAATTGGTTATTTTCTAATTCATGTAGTTATAAAATTCAGTATAAAAACTGTAAACGTTTCTGAATGCAAACACACTAGTTATTAAAGCAGCACCATGGTAGGGAATACTTCATTACAGAGAAATTCAACTATATACATAACCATGAGTTCCTTTATACCTTTCTGTAAAAAAAAAAAAAAAAAAAACACCAAGTTCACACAGAGTTTAAAGTTGTTGTAACTTTGACAAAATCTATTTATGTACATTGTCAAGGCTGGAATGAGTAAACATTGTAAAAATATCTGGAAAGGAGGACAGTTTGACAAAGTCTCTAAGGGAGGTAGCATACCCCTCAGCTGTACAGGTTATTGCAGAATGCCCAGATTTTAGCCCCATATTCCTCCTAAAAAGGATTGAAGTTGCTAAATAGTTTTAGACATCATATCCTTTAGGAAAATGCATACCAACACAAATCCAGTTATTCTATCAATTTTATTATAAGTTCATGAAAGCAATATTTATAATCTGTCCCTGTTTATTTTAGGCTTTGTCCAGATTTCTTGCACTAAGAAGTTGAGGTGTGTGTGTGTGTGTGTGTGTGTGTGTGTGTGTGTGAGAGAGAGAGAGAGAGAGATGCCCTAGTTAGATCTAGCAGGTGGAATTTATTTTCAAGTGAATTTTCAAGGAAGTGTGAGCTTCAAGGGAAGCAAAGGTTACTAATGCTCATGCTAAGTCTGCTTAAAATGTGCAACTGTTTTGTTTAGCAAATGGTATCATTTTTGTGGTATAGAATTTTAAAGCAGTATTAGCACAGCAGGTAGCATACTTGCATCTTTACGCAAAGCGCTGTAGGTTCTATTCCTACAGCATGTACATTTGTATTTTAAGGGGGTATGGCACTGCAGTCCTTAGTATGCCCTCCTTTGGATAATACACCTAATAACTATGAACCTGTTTTTCAGCTTGCCACCCATTCCTTATTGCAATATCCCAGCTTACCATTTCTTTTAATGTAACATAGGCAATTTATTCTTCAAGGGCAACAGGCACTGAATTTGTAAATGAAAAACTGAAATATAAAGTTGTTTTCTAGCAACAACTTCTTCATTGGTTTCAGATCTCTTTAATGTGGAATTATTCAGATGACTTTTACTTCTGCAGAGATTCTGCATATTGATTGATATTGGTGGATTGTATAACAGAAGTCTGAGTGGCCCTTTATGGTTGAAGTGCTCTGAATTGGGCAGGTTATCATTATTGGTTCATATGATTTGTTTCACTGCTTAAAGGAAAAATGTTCAGAACTATAAATTTAAAACACACTCTAACAAGTGGTGCTGTATTATACAAGGGATATAATTCAATTATCATATAGTATAATTAAAACAGTCAGGAAGGTGAATCAAAGAACTTTTGCATGGTTCTAAAAAGGTGTGCAAAGGTAAACTTACCCTGCCACTGGCCAGATACATTTTCTTTGAATGTGGGTTTCAATGCTGTTTCAGTGAATGTGGATTTCAAAGGTAGAGAAGCTTTAATGCTAAGTCTGTTTTCATTGTAAGACTATTGCCTTGTTTAGGTTTAGTAAATGTCTATCAGTGTTTGTGCTATAAAACTTGAAATAAAAGTTGTAAATGAAATCCAGATATCTGTAATCATTGTAGAAGTAAAGCATAAAACAGTATGCACACAGAGATTTGAACAGTGTCTATGACAAATTGGGATAAATAGCCAAGTAATGGGACACTGGAATGGCTGCGTGGGTGGGTGGGTGGCGGGGCTGCATGGGTGGAGGGGGTGGAGCTGTGTGCGGGGCTCTGGGTCTGCACTCTGCACCTTCCTGTAAAAAATCCTGTGGGCTCCCTTGGCACAAGCCTGTTAGTCTGCAATGTAATCCTCCAGCTATTATAGCAAAAGTTCATAGGCAAATACATATATCAGTCTGGAGAGTATTACAAGTGTAGCTATTAACCAGAGGTCAGAATCAAACCCTGTACTTTGAAGCTCTGAGGCAAAGAACTTAGCCATTATACCAAATCACTCCCAGGGTTGTTTTATTAATTGAGTTACACATTTCTGCCACTTGTTGGCATACATTTGAGTAAGTCAAAAACAGCATAGCTGAACATTCTTGATTGTAGGTGGGTGGAGCCAACATGGGACTGGACGTGGAGGTGGCAGTGGGCTGACGGCAGGGCAAGGCAACATAAAATGTTGTGTTGCCCCAGGCACCAAACTGTCTTGCTACAGCTTTGGTCTTATTTGAAAACCCTATACCTGCACTTATTGTAGCAAAACACACTAAAGGGCTCATAATCTGCACTTATAGAAGATGGATACTCTTCAGAATTTTCAGACTTGCTTGGTGCCATCCCACCTAGATTGTGTGCATGAAAGGCATCCCCTTACTAATATAAAAGTCTTGTTTCGACATTGGTTAAATGTTTATACAAAGAAAAAAAGTAGTGTGGCCTGGATTTATCAAACTCCTGATAGTCTGCCCAGACCTTCATTGCTAGAAAAGGAGAATGAAACTAGAAACGGTGAACTATTGGCTGGAATTCATAAGCAGCACACTGCACTGGGCAAATCAGCATATGTAGTGTCATATGCAAGTCTGGGCTATTCAAAGACAGCAGTAACTCAGCCTCACAATGCTCAGAACGGTGCAGTGTGCAGTGCTTGTTAATGAGCACATACATAATAAGATGTAACTGAGGAACCCCATGCAAATAAGTCACAGACAGTATTGCAAGACAAAGAAGCCAAAATGGCAGACTGATTCAGAAATGTATAAAATGCATACAGTTTGCAGAGGGCACATAACCATATTGAATGCCACGATTCTTGGTGTACAGTGGGAGTGATACTAGGAAGAGCAGCCATAGTAGCACTGCAACACATGTTGGGAGCACAGCAGGGCCATAACACTCTCCCTAATATTAGTTTATGCTCCTGTGCACTCATAATGAGAGCTGCCACAAAGAGGCTTGTTGGTTGAATATCCACTCATGGGCAGTCCCTTGCAATGCCATCTGTACTGTCCCTTATGACCCTGCTCTGCCCCCTCTTTCCCAGGATAGGCATCCTCCTCCTACCCATGCTAGCCCCTCAGGTACCCCAGCTACTAATTAAACTCAGGTTGCTTAGGCTGAAGTTATGGCTTTATCCCTCTATGCCAATGGAGTTGACAAACATAGCTGTCATTTTCATATTTCTGCTATCTGCATTGCACAAAGGTATAAGGCCCTAAATGTGGCTCATATATCCCAGGATCTACTAGTTTTGTGAGTACTGAGAGAGCTGGCCAGGGAGTTAATCAGTGAAATGGGCTTGCCCATCCTAAAATGAAGAGGAAGGCAACCTGATCAGCAATGCTGGCGACTTTCATGGAGGTTGTCTGAACTTCACCAAGAACATTGGATTAAGCCTAATAACAAGTTACTGCCAAGAAGTGCTTCATATGCAGCCTGCTGTGGTCACTGCATGCATGATCCTATACATGGATCAAAGGCCTAGCATTTCAGTCTTCACTACTTCCTGCTGCTTGGCCAGCAGATCTGCAATAAACCTCATCCTCTTCCACTGCAGTTTGGGTTCACCATCTGTTACCTTTACATTGCTGTGTATTCTAGCAACTCATTGTAAATATTTATTTATAATATAATCAAAACTTTTACTTAAGTACAGTTTGGGTTTGCCATCTATCTTTCCTTTGTCATTTTGTATTATAACAAAGTATTTAGCTATTTGTTTATAACGTAAACAAAACTTTTTATTAAGGTATACATTTGTGTATATTTTGTTTATATTACAAGTTATATATCTGTAACATTTTTATTTCAGTCTGTTTCTTTGTTTGGCCAATTGGGCTCAGGTCATGGGTAAAAAGGGTCTTTGGAACTACCCACCTACCTGGTTATCATACAAAAATAAATACTCCATCTTTCTCTTGGACAGATTTAGAAGACAATCCTCCAAATCCTGAGCTCATCTCCTTCAGCATGAGTGGACTTGGTTCAGGAGGGCAAACTGAACAATTTGACCCAGTGGCAGAAAGACTTTTTGGGGATATAACTGATGGCTAGAATGTTGATGGCTAAACAAAAGAATGAACGACAAAAATTAATTGCTTGTAGTAATATGAGAACACAGGTCTGGCTATAAAAAGTGCTGCTGCTACTGCTGCTGTTAAACTATGTCTAGCTTTTATGTAGTGCATGAACCACCCTGATTATGTTTATAAAACATCTAAATTACAACCTTCAGAGCTGCTATAGCAAGCAAAGTCTCCATGTCCTACCTATTTGCATGTTTTTTGTCAGGTGATTCAACTTCCTGTTATATCCCAAAGACATACTATAGAAGAAATGGCATTTCTCCAAACTACCCAAAGATGTGAGTGAATACAATTTATGCATATCCCACAGCAGACTTGCTTCCCAGTTAGCATTAGTTTCCCTGCTGCCTTGTGCCTACTCAGCGCCAGGAGAAACTCCTATTGCCCCACAATCCTAAACCATATAAAGGGGTATCTGAATGTGACTGTATGAATGAATGAGTAAACAAAGTTTTGTAATATAACTTTAATTAACATGATAACAATGTTGAAATTTTATTTCAGTGTTATTTGTTGCTTTTACTGCTATATCTGTCACATGTACTGTGCTATTTCATGTGACTTGTAGTGTGTTGTAATGCCTGTGTTTAGTCATGCCTGCTATTTCTTATTTTAGAGAAATAATATTGTAGTTTCTTTCTTTACATTTTACTTTATTGTAAATGAAATGTGTCTGAAAATGTGTACTAGTTCTCCAGCTGATTTTCCTGTAAAATGAGTAAATAATTCTACTCAGGAGGTTTCTTTCAAAAATAAATAGGACAGCACCTGAAGGCTCTCACCGCGTGGTCCTTAAGTTTATCATGCTGACAGACTTCTCGCTAGCCAGTTCCTTGACATGTCTGTCCTTCCTCAGCATCAGCAAGGGTAAAGCCCCTCCCCTGTGGAAAAAAGCTCATCTTATATACAATAGTGCACAAGGGTGGAACACCAACTGATGTTAGCCAGTCGGAGTTTAAACTTAGTACAATTACAAATATACTGGATCTTGGAATCTGCCCTTCAGTTAACTGAATTTCTAAAATGCAAGAAAATGCTTAGCATATCACAGGATCGTTTTAGAAAGCGCTTCTCTAGCTGCACAGTGCTTCTGTCTGTACCTTGTTACATTTTCTGAAAGTTTAAATAATGGGTACAAGGTGTCAGTCTTATTTCTGGACCGATGCAAAGGTATAGTGCAATTACATTGTAAGACATACAGATGTATCTCTTAGCAGGCTGAGTAACGTTAAGAGTAGCAGTTAGTTACTTGTCTAGTGCCAGGATCTGTCAGATCACGCATGCACTCAAGTCCTTGAACAAAAAAACACCTGTATGAATCTGTCATGACTTGAGATGTACCGCCTGGATTATATGAAGAGAGACATGATGGAGATCTCAGACTATGTGTCCAATGCAGGTATGAGCCTAGCATTGAGCAGCACACCTTCACAAGGATGATGCCATGATATGAGCAAAAAATAATTGACTTCAGTAATTATCTTAGTTTTTAATGTCATTCAAAGGGGGTCCAATATTTGTCAGCCTGGGAGAATATGATCGACAGACCACACTGCTTTGCCAGGGATGGCTTGTATCTGTACCCTCTAAAGTTTTGTTTATTGGCAGAGACATTGTTCACCCCCACAGTGCCTTTTTTCAGCCACTGTGAACCTGATAAACCTACCAATATAAAGAAACAAGCAAAGGAGAACATGAAGGTGTTAATAATCAATGCTAGGAGCCTGAACAAGAAACTGCACTTCCTACAAGCCCTTCTCACCCTCTGAGGCACTGATGTCTGTTTAGTGACTGAGACATTGTTTAAAATAAAAGAGGTCACTCCAGCTTTGCAGGGCTATAATGCCTTTCCCACGTTTAAACCAGCTACTGTGCAAGAGGGGAAAAAAGTGGAGGTGTCTCAATCTACATCCAGAAGGGACTCACATTAAGGCAGGTAGATCAGCATGATACAGTGGAGATTATTCATATCCAAAAACCCATCAGAAAGGTCCTGTACCATATATTAGCTTGCTACAGAACAGGCTCTATGACATAAGAAAGCCACAACGCCTATCTACAACAACTAGAATCACTCAGTATTAAACCCAATATCATTTTCCTAGTGATCTAAAATATCAAACTACAGACTGGGAAACCTACACCACCTCTAGTGGACAAACTCAGAGATTCCTAAACTTTGTCACTACAAATGCCCAAGAACAATTAGTCTGAGTCTCAACTAGGTGGAATAACATCTTGGATCTTGCCCTTACGAATATGGGAGCATCTTGCACCATCCCTTGCATATCTTCATCACCTGTTAAGTCTGACCATAAAGCAGTCTCCTTCTCAATAAAACTGAAACCAGAAATCCCTTCCACCTAAGGTACCTCTAGAAATTTCTTTAAGACAAACTACCTACTTCTAAGTGATACATTGACAAAGTTCATATCCCAACCAAACCCACTAAATGTGCAGAAATGTACACCACCACAATATACCCCCCGTACAAACAAGTATAGGGCAAACCCACATGGTGGAACAGTAATATCACCAGCTTTATAATAAAAAGAAAAGAATTTTGACAAAAAGTAACATGACTAATTCACAGAATGTTAGACCCTTTGTCGCTGAAACAAACAAATAACTTAGGAGTTTAAGCCAAGTTTGAGGCTAAAATAACTACCCAAGCCAAAGACGATCACAAAGCATTTTTTATTTATGTTCTTAATCTCAAAAGCACAATGCAGCAATGTGCTGAATTGATTGTGAACAATGTTACCTACACTGAGTCTAAAGATATAGCCAACCTACTGGCTAATAATCTTAGCTCTAACTTTAACTCTGTCTCCCCTCCATCTGTTCCTCAAGATATGCCTGAAACTGGATCTCCTTCAGCTATCACACAAGACCAAGTCCTACAAGTGCTATCTAAAGCTAAAAATAATTAATCGATGGATCCTGACAATATACCTGCATGCATCTTAAATAGCATGAAGAATGATTTAACTACACCCTTAACAACATTAAATCTCAGTCTCCATACAGGTTTTATACCAAGTGAATGGAGAACAGCTACAGTTATTCCCTTGCATAAGGGAGGAGCTTCCACAGACCCAGGCGATTACAGACCCATATGTTTGACCAGCCTCACATGCAAAGCCATGGAAAAAACGTATCATGGAATACATCAAGCAGGACATACAGAACCTTCAAACGCTGACCCCATCTCAGTTTGGATTCATCAACAGCAGGTCATGCTTACTTAACCTGGTGGATTTTTTGTAAAGGTCACCAAAGCAATAGATGAGGGTAAAATGGTATATACCACATACCTTGACCTGGCCAAATCTTCTGAAACAATTCCCTACTCAGCTATAGTAGAAAAGCTAAATAAACTGGGAATAAACCTCTATGTCACCCACTGGATTGCCAACTGGCTCACATATAGGATGCAGATGATCAAAATAGTGAAGTCACCTTCACAAAGAGACCAGTCAACAGTGGAGTCCACCAGGGTTCTGTGCTGAGACCTCTCCTGTTTGGCATTTACTTTTCTGAAGTAAAAAACAATACTAAAGGATTCTGGCTGACTAAGGTTACAGATGACTGCAAGCTAGGAGCAGTCACTAAATCCTCAAATGACTTAGCCATCCTGCAGGAAGGTCTGTCTCAAATAATTATTGATGCCAAAATCATGAACTGAAACTAAATGCCAAAAATGCATTATTGTATCCAGTGGGAAGTTATCTACCCCAGAGAACTACCACATTGACAATATGCCCCAAAGAACTGAACCAGTTGTTTGGGATTTCTGAACTTATGTGGACAGTGACATAACTTTTGACCAATATGTGTCTATTATTGTAAGAAAGTTCTTCTAAATTTTACAGCTTATAAATAAAGGAATTGTGTCTAGATTTAGGGGTGTCATTGTCCTCCTTTACTCAGCCCTTATTAGGCTAATCATTGAATATAATGCCCCCTTTGGCATGCATCTGTCCAAAGACATGCAACAAATGGAATGCCAACAGCGGTACCTTACTAAAAGGATACATGGCCTCAACAACATGGCCTACATGGACCGACTCAAAGCTCTGTCACTTTATTCGGTATCCTACAGACTGTTAAGAGGTGACTTGTGTCTAGCATACAAGGCATCTTCCGACTCATTACTGATGGATTTACTGCACATTGGCCAGTTAAATGGCATGAGAAATACGCGGTCAAGGGACCTAATCTATACCTCTTCTGCATTATCAACAGAATGGTTTGGAGGGACAGGTATATCTCGCAGAAGGTACTGCTGCTTTGGAAAAAGACTCCCCATCCACATAACACAAAGTTCATCTCTTTCCATACTCAAGTGCAACTTAAATCTATGGATGGGAAACAGAAAATGTACCCAAGGACTGTCCCTTGTACTAATAATGGACAAAAGCAGCTCCTAAATACTTTATCCCATGTAGAGGTCCCCTCAAATTATCCTTAGTATGATCCTAGTTATTCTTTTTAGGAGTAATTTATAATTACTGACCATGGGATGGGTAAAGCCAATCTATAAACAAATGAGAAAAGTTATTTTGAGCACCAAAAGGGAAACTGGTTAGACTTAAATGGTCCACAGGGGCAGCTAGGCTACTACTCATCTATGAATCCATGTGTTAGCATCATCCATGAGTGTCTTGAGAACAAGCTGTCAGTCCTTGGAATGATCCCAATATATAAGCTGGTACCGGACCTACCTGTTCAACGAGAAATGCAGGATTAAGTGCCTGAATGACTATTTTAGTGATTTATTCACCAGTAAACAATTCCACAGGATTTGATTTAGGAGCACCTAGCCTCAGTGTACATGTAATCCCACTGTGGTGAGTTAGTTGCTGCTTAGTATGCTGATGATAAAGTTTTATTATGTAAAGATGGGTTTCATACCTTTTCCAAAAATATCACATCCTGGGTTTGCATATTTAGGAAACTAGCTCATGGCTTTTCAGTTGATGCAAATTGTTAAGAAACTCAAGTGACCCTCATTCTTTGGTAGTTATTATCACATCACAGACTATCTAGTCTTGTGTAGCAGTACAAACAAGCGAACACTGAAAGTGTCTCTGGTTGGTACCTTTACCTTAAACAAACAGGTAGATAAGATGTCAAAGTAAAAATTAAATTTTTTTATTAAATTTTTAATTAAATCTTGATTAGCTCCCCACAAAATTAGAAACTACCTTACAACCTTTTTCTAAGTGCAACCATACCTTGACCTTGCTATTTTTTAAACTATTTTACGGCTGCATTTTTATATGAGACTATTGGCTAAGAACTGAAATCAACTATAAATAAGTGTATAACAAACGTATCAGATGTGCTAGCCAGTCTATCTTCAGGGCAAAGGCACTATAATTTGTTAAGAAATCTTGACTAGCTGTCATTCAAGAGCAGGCTTGACTCATTTTTTTTCTGAATTTTGCTTACAGCATAATTCAGTCATGTTATTCATTACCAATAAACAAACTATTAAAATGCTACAGGGCTGCTGAAAGTCATAGACGTTCTAACACTACCATGGTAAAACAAACTAGAAGCTGCATTCTGTTAGGAATGCATTACGGAATGCACTGCTTTGTAATCATGTTGTTTCTGGAATCAGTTTTTCTTCTGATAATAAAGACATCATAAATAAGAATATATTCAAAAAGAACCTGCTATTATTTCTAGTCACCCGGCAGTGTGAACCTTGGCTTGAGATGATTGTCACTGTTGAAGTAACACTCTACAGCATGTGCAAAATGGGAAAAAAGGGTTGCGGATGAGTGGATTTTAAAAGGGGACTACCATACTGCATATGATTCTACAGTCTGTTGTGCACTAATCAGTGAAACTGCAATGTACCTATTGCTTACCATTTTCACGTTAAGAATACTGACATATATACAAAGCTCTTAGTATGATACAACTGCTTATTTAACAATAACTAACTGATTACTAATTTATGTCAAAAAGGATTATTATACATAATGTGGAAAATTGCTGTGGTTAAATTGGTGTTTATTACACACTCAGGTTAGTATTGTTTGGGCACCTCTTTATTCTGAGGACCATCGCTGAGATCATTGGAAGAGTGAGACTGTAATTGTGAATAGGAGAACATATAATGAGACTGAGGCTGGGGCATCTCAGAGTATCCCCCAACTCTCAGTTACAGTGCTGTTGGAGTTATTACATATAAGTATCAGGGGGCAATTCCCCTCTGAAAAATGCATTAAAGGTGTTAAAGCAAGTTTCAAAATTCACTGTATTTTCACTCAACTCAGTCTTTATTTTGCAGAGTTGTGGGAACTGCAATTATGGGTCTCACATTTCCAAAAGGGAGCCATATAGTTTCTATCTTACTTATTTCTGTATTTATCTGTTTGTTCAACTTTTCTTCTAAGTCCTCCACTGAAAATTAACCACTGCCTACCTAGACAACCCAGTAGACAAAATATCAAATAAATACATACATACATAAATAAATACTTTATGGACTATGAAAGCAATGCTTTGAGGGAAGAAAGTCAGTTAAGTGCAGTTTACTAACAACCCTCAAAAATAATCTATTATTTTTCATGCCCAAGGTGGTGTCAGATCTGGTCATGATGATAAACTGCCCCCCCCCCCCTCCCCCAAAGGTACTTGTTAATACAGATAAAGGACTCCTTGTGCAACTGAACTTGTAGACATATTCAAAGCCTTTGATAAGATAAACCATGATGAACTTCTGAATAGACTACTGAAGGTAACTGTACCAACTTCTCTGGTTCAGACATTTTCTTGACCCAAATTATTAAGTGCCTAAAGGAAGTCTTCTAACTTAAACTGGAATAGTGTACAGTACAGAGGACCCTTAGGGGAAAGAACAAACTCTTTAACAGTGAAACACCTTTCAGAAGGGAATGTACACAAGAACAAGACAGATGATTATCAAGTTAAGGGTGTGTGCTCAGGAGCAATAAAAGGATTTATTTTTCATGGAAAGAGTAGTGAGCATATAAACTTGACTTTGTAAGCTGGCAGTGGTCTGAGAAACACTGGAAACTTCAAAAGTGCATGTAATTTACTACACATGGAACTTTAAAGTAAGGGATAGGAGCATAAAATGCTTGGCTTGTTAGGACTGACAGCTTATAAGACAGCCATGGAGATGGGCAGACTGGGTGAGCAAGATGTGTTTCTAGGTATCTTACTGTTTAAGTATCATGTATGTTCATCATTATGAAACATGAAATAAGTACTTTGGACTGTCCAGACAGACGTACCTTATTCCTTATGGCTGAATAGTTGTTATAAAAGAGGAAGATATATTTCTACCCTAAAGAGACATGCTGCAGGAAATACTGGGAAGTACTTCAGTGTATCTAGTTTGACTAGAGCTATGGTGACAAGCTGCATACACTCATTTTTGAATTTACAGAGCTCCCAAGATACCTTAGCCAATCACATTTCAAGTTGAGCAGCTATCTGACAATCTAATATATACCCTTATCATCATCAAAATCATCAACCCCCCCCCTTTTTCCCACTTTCTACATGTGATTGGGTATGTTAACTGTTGCCATCTCTCTCAAATTCAGTGCCACACCACGGCATGTTTTTAAACCCGCGGTGGTGGTGTTGCGGTTGCGTTGTCGCCTCACAGTAAGATACTGTCCGGTTAGATTCTCAGCTAGAGTGTCTTCTGCGTGGAGACATGCGTGAATGGGCATACCTTCGTTGAAGGTTGTGCGTCAGGGCTGGTAACTCGACACATAAAAATCAACTACCAATCATTAGCGGACCGGAGTTCCGCTGTGGCGACCCCTAACTGGGAAAAGCCGAAAGACACAAAGTCACTGAAGGAAACTAAAGGGTAATGACCTTGAATGCATACACATGCAGGAGCTTTGATAAACCATGAATACACACTGATGTAAGAGTATATTACAGAACTAAAAGATCTGCTTATTTTCCCATTGTTTTCAATTTTTGTTTCTCTCTCTCTTTCACTGGCAGCCATCCATGTCACCTTTCTTTCTTTTCTCATTATTTCTGTATTGTGGAGCTCACCTCAGCAACCCTGAAATGTCCTTTGTAGATTTTTCATGTTGCAGAACAATAAAAGGTTTCCTCCCAACAAGAAATCCTGTAGGTAGCCCTCAGAAGCAGCACAGGGCATATCAGACATTCTTCGTGGGGCTAGACAAGAGATACTTTCTTACTGTAGGCCCCTGTGTGTACACATCCAAGCAGTAATGAATTATATGTTGCATACACAAGTTGAATTAGGCCTATTTTACAATTTAGGAGTAAGTCATGCATTATACTGGTAATTCCAATCTTCTGCCTTATTATCTCCTGGCTTTCCACTCCATTAATTACTTATTGTTACTTTTGTTTGCTTGTTGGCTGTAAGGGTCTGCTAGACAGATCCAATTTTCAAAGGAGGACTGAAGAGAAATGCTCCTACATACCTCCTACAATGGGAACGCCAGGCTTCCTTAAGCATTAACATGGTAATGTCAGTGTCATACGAGTTGGATACTCAGTTCAGTACATACCTCATAAAGGAGAGAGTGCAGAGAACCATTCCCCATCCACTCTGTCAGCAGACCCACCAGTTTCGGACACTGGTACACTGCAACTGGACACAGAACATGCTCTGACTGGATTTGACATAAAGAGGTAGCCTCCTTTAGAACTTCCTTTTTGGCACTGCAGGGAAAGAGAGAGGATTAGTAGCACAAATGACTCATCAAGATTGGACACTTTAAGTGGCTTGTTTTATTTTATATTATTTTATTCCCTCTAAATTTTATTACTGCAACAGCAAAGCCAACTTTCACTCAATGTTTTCTTTACAGACAGTGGTTAAGTACATTGTAGAATATCTGACAGAAGGCTTCTGATGAAGTCTCTGGATGTGAGATGAAAGCGCTTAATCCTGTTTGTTGTGTTATGTTATAACAAATATACTTGAAGCGAATAGCTGAAACGCTTTTTCAACGGACAGCCTCTATCGGAAGACCATTTGTTTTATATCTGACATAAGGATTACTATTCCTGCAGCCATGAGTTCCCAGTGTCCCTTGCTCCTAAAGAAAACAAGCGCTGATGGCACTCATAAAGGGTAATGGTAAATCTGCTAGGGAGATGAAATAAATAAAAAGAGGTTATAATTTCTTCAGTTCCATCACTTATCCAGTGCTTATCCTGCATCCTGTAAAATAATTGTTCTAGTCCTCAATAGAATATAAACTACCCACAATGGCAGTGAAAAGTATTATGGCTAGATTAAGGCAACAACTGTAACACATGAAGATTCAAGAGCAGTAAACAGAATGCACAGTATAGCTCTGACAGGTTTGAGCATTAAAATCTAAAATCCCAAGACACCTTTCATTAGTTGAGTCGAGGATGTAAATGCATGTAGGTAAGTGACATTGAAAAAGAGAACGGCAACACCTACTTCTAAAACAAAACAGTAAGACACAGTGGGAACACTCACTGTTTACCTACAAACAACTGCCAGAGTCAGGCATGGAGAAGCTTTAAGCTCCACCATGGGTACTTTTCCAAAAGCACTGCCTAAGAAGTCTGCTGCTAGGACTGGACAAGACTTAAAGTGTCCAGATTATGTGGTCCACCAAAAGTAATATATAATATTATCCATGCTGTAGCATAACATAGGAGCAAAGAACATGGCTGTAGGAATAGTAATCCTTCTGTTACAATGTAACATAATATAGGGTAATACTAATGTAACATAGCAAAACATTGCACAACATGGCATATCATAACATAACATGCAGTATAACAAATAATAATGCAAAACCACAATATGACAGGGTTACATACTGAAGGTTGACAATTAAAACTTCAACTATCAGCCTAATGAATTAATAACCTTGACTGCCAGATTCTTGCAATGCATTCTAACCGTGGGATCACATAGCTCTAGAAAGTGTTCTCTTTTCCTCTGAGAACATGGCACGTCAAAGATGGAATAACAAAAGAGGGATATGGGACTGCAAAGAGGCGTGTCCCCTCTCAAAAAAAAAAAAAAAAAAAATCAAACAAAAAAAAAACAGTGTTTCTTGTTTTTTGGGGTTTTTTTTGTTTCTTTTATGGGATAGGGGCATCATGATTCCAAATGTTGTAGTTATTGTTCTGACCATTCAGAATTCAACATTTTAATGACTAACTGAAAAGGAAGCTATAACACAGCATGAGCATAGCAGAATGTAACATAACTTAGACCTCCAAAAAAATGTTAAACACTGCTTAAAATGCATAAAACTTTAACAGGATGATGAATGGGCATATTATATTTGAAATTAATTTTTTTTGGTCCTTATAATTGTGACTGTTCTTTGTTGTATCTACGTTTCCTGCAGTGAATTAATTCAAGTTGGCTGCTCCTGAAATTGTTTAATTGATAAATGTGCTACCACCAGTAAGCAAAGTTAAATAAAATGAAAAAATAAATAAATAAATTACATGGGGCCAAGCCATCTTTACTTTAATAAAATTTCCTCTGAGGCTGCAATTACCCAGGTAACCAGATAAACGACATTTCTTTTTTTGCGAGTGGTGGTGCAGTGGTTAGCATTGTCACCTCACAGCAAGAGATTCTCCCATTCGATTCTTGGCTGGTGCGCCTTCTGTGTGGAGCCTGCATGCCCTCCCCACGGTCGAGTGGCATTAAAGAGATGCAGGTAGGTTTGAGCATGAATGGGCGTGACTTCGTTGAAGGTTGGGCGTCGGGCTGGCAACTCGGCGCCGTAAAAATCCACTGCCAGTCATGAGTGGACCAGAGTTCCGCTGTGGCGACCCCTAACCCCGTGGGAAAAGCCGAAAGTCTAAGTCTTTTTTTTGTGAGACAAAAAAAATATCATTTTTTCTGTCTCCTTTCTTTGATCAATTTAGAGAAAAACACCATTTTTAAAACAGTGCTTTCAATAATCAGCATTTGAGCACATCTGTTTCTGAAGAAGTAGCAGCAACCTATTATAATACTACATACCACAGTATAAGACTGCAGTGGACTGCATACCATAACAACATTCATCCATTTCTTCATTGTCTGATCAATCACTTTATCCAATTTAGGATTACAAGAGGATATAGAACCTACCTTGGTAGCAAAGAGACAGTGAGAAACTAATTTCGGACAGGACACCAGTCTATTGCTGAATGTGTGTGAGTACAAATACACAAAATGCACACACACAACACAAACGGACAATGTAGAAGATAACCAGTTCACCCATGGCATGTTTTAGGGATATTTGAGGAAACTGGAGCTTCCTAGTGTTACTGGTACAGCAGGAAGCACATTCACTTTTGGTGCTGGAAGACCAGGAGACTCTGAATTAAGACTATAAACTGCTAATTAGTTTCATCCTGCAGTCTCAGATTTATTTCAATTCCCCATTTGGCACTGTCTAACTCAAAGCAATTTGTTTAACCTACAACAATGTTCCTGGATAACACATGAAAAACAGCACTTGTGTTAATGAATAAGCAACAAGTACATAAAAAAACTCTGCTACGGAAGGCATCAGTAACTCTTGTTTGGAGAAGTAAACACAAAAACAGCTGTAACAGTCCAGAGGTACTGCGTGAATGCCACGTTGCACCAGTTTTCTTACAGGCATAACCAGGTACTGGTAATCCTCTAGTAATCGGTGGTCTTACACTACCAATGACATTGACTGTTAATTACAGAAGCTGTGCTAAGACTAAGGTTCACTCTTCTACTTACTTCTGTGTTGTTCCTTGATTGGTCAGTACCTTCAAAGACACATCAGTTTTCTTGGATAAGAGGTGAGCCCGAAAGCCAAACCCAGTGCTTGTTTGGATCAACACTAAATTGTCTAAACCTTCTTCCAAGATCTGCAGCAAATGACTGGAAACTGACATCTTTATGCTAGTACAATCTGAAAATTAAAACACACAAATTAACTTACTGCCTTGAAATTAACTAGTCACTCTAAAACAGGTTATGTTTTCTTTCCCTCCATTCCACAGACCATCCTCGTTGTGTTCCTCTGGATTCTTTCCACCAATCTGAAGTTCTTTTCTTTATATGTTGATCAGAACAGCACATGGTATGGAAAGTGTTGTCTGATCTAAGCCCTGTTAAGTGAAAGCATTACTTCTTTACTTCTGGAATTTAAACCACAGGTGGAAGCTGTCTGAAATTAAGACAAAGACAGATGCATTACATATTTATAATGTTTTAAGCATCTCAAAGACAGGAAAACTGCTGATCACTCAGTTAAATCACCATAGTAGTGAAAGTCATGCAATCACTTCAGAAGGAAAGATCTATTTGAGTATGTAAAGTCCAGCAAAGTAAAGTGTTCAGTAGCAGAAAAGATAATGTCTCATATATATATATATATATACATACATATATATATATATATATATATATATATATATATATATATATATACATACATACATATATATAGAGAGATACATATTCACACACAATTACACACACACACACACACACACACACACACACACACACACACACACACACACACACACACACACACACACACACACACACACACACACACATTTTTTTTTATAGGTTCATGGGATGGTACTAGGCTAATGGCCTTGGGGCCCTTACAAGCCTAGCCAAGTTCAACCCTTGTTCCCTTAAGGGTCTAGAGATATGGTCTATGTTACAAGCAGATCTAAGTCAGCACTGACTGCTCCTATCCAAGAAGGACACAGGTGAAACCCCTGGGGTGAATTTGCGGTTTCCCATCCAACTGTCCAAGTTACACTTAAAAAGGGTTAACGATGAGCTCTGTTTTACCTGTATTGGAAGTTTATTCCAGAGGAAATGCAACCACTGGAAGACACATCTGTCTCTCCAGCAAGTCCTGCTGATGTCACATGCTAGGTTAAGGTCCTTAGAGTGAGTAAATCGTGTCCCATTTGACTTACAAATGTGCAGCATTTCCATTAAGACAGGATCAGAGGTTGCTCTATAGGCACAGGTCACCTCTGAGTAGTCTCTCCCTCCTCTCCTCCCTTCCCCTTTCTTCTACCTTTTCTTTACCCCATCACTTAGTGCTAGCTCTCTAATATCCTCCTCCTCCCTCTTTTAGGTGCATTTTCTTTTATGAAAGCATAGATCTTTTTTTTTTCTCTTTTTTTTTCTTTTTTTTCTTTTCCCTTTTTTCTCTTCTCTCTACCCTATACCTATATAATAATAATAAATGTGTGTTTTTTTTTTTTTATTTTTTATTGTGTGATGATGATTTGATGATTTATGTTTAGTATTGATATCTATGATGTGTTTGTATTTCTTTATATCCCCTCCCTCCCTCCTCCTTTTTTACACAGCTTTTTTTTTATTATATGTGTGTGTGTTTTTATCTCTATGTGGAGCTTTTCTCCCCGGGCCTCTACTGAAAATGGAAATACTTCCAGTTGGACTAGCCCGGTTAACAAATGTAAAATAAAATAAAATAAAATAAATACAGAGTACAGTGACAGTGATTTCAGTCTGCCCATGTAAGACATGTGCTGAAGACCTTGAATTTTCTTTTTGAGGAAACTTTGTAGTCTGCTGCAGGTGTCTGTATAGGTACATACCAAAGGGAGCATTGGACTCTGTTACTGGCCTGATGAGGGAAGAGAGTGTGTGTGTGGGGGGGTCATAACCTCTTTTGTTCTGGAATCTATGCTCTTGCTTAAGAGATGAGCAACATAGAAGGCCTCCCTTACTACCATGGAGACATGGTGATAAAAATAAGGTTGCTGTCGACCTGTGTGCCCAAATCTCACACCACTGATTTAGAGCTTTGGGTGCTGTTATTAATATGGCAATCCGCAGGGACATCACCTTTGCCAAAGGGGACAGTAATGCATTTTTATGCATTGAGTTTAAGACAATGACTTTGGCAGAAATCATTGTTTTGCGCAAGTCCTTCTTGTAGAATGTTGACATCATATGGGGACTCAATGACTGCTCCGAGTTTGCAGTCATCAGCAAACTTTGTCAGCCACAGACCTTTTGTTTTTGCCTGTACTTCTGAGAAGTAGATACAAAACAATAGGGGCCCCAGCACTGATCCTTGTGAAACACCACCAGTAATGGGTCCGCTGGTGGAGGTCATGTCCCCTATTTTGACTGTATGTGTTGGTGAGCCAGTTTGCAACCCACCTGACAGTATATGGGTTGATCCCCAGCTGGGTAAGCTTTTCAATGATGTCTCTGTGGGATTGTTTCAAAGCCTTGGCCAAGTCTAGGTAGGCTGTATGTACAGATTTGTTTTCGTCCAAGACTTTGCTGATAGTCTTGAAGAAGTCTACCAGGTTCAACAGGCAGGATCTCCCTTTAACAAAACCAAACTGAGTCGGGTCAAATTTGAAGGTTTCCTACATCCTTGTTGATAAGGTCCATGACGTTTCTCTACATGCCCTTGCAGATGAGGCTGGTTAAGCTAATGAGTTTATAGTTCCTGGGGTTGGTGGATACAGCCCCTTTGTGCAAGGGGATGATGGTCACTGTTTTCAATTCAGCAGGGACAAAACCACTGCATAGGCTGTGGTTGAAGAGAGTACCTAATGGTGTTGCTAACTAGTGTTTTAAACCATTGAGAATGCATACTGGGATGTTATCAGGTCTCATAGAGGCTGTGTATTTTGCCTTGAAGAGAGAGGTTAATACCTGCTCATTAGAGATACTAGGTGGAGAATAGGTCATAGGAATGTTTTGGGATATATGTGGCTGGGGCAGGGGTGAGAAATTTTCACTAAACCTGTCCACCTGCAGGTTGGCTATTTCCACTGGTTCAGTATATGTGGTACCATTCACTGCTAGTTCAACATAAATCTGGGCTTTTCCTTTAAGGTTTCAGATGTAGCTAAAGAATGCCTTATGGTTATCCTTAGCTAGGGATGCTAATCTAGATTTGTGATTAACTTTAGAGGACTTTACAAGAAGTCTTATTTGCTTGTTTAAGCTATGAAGGATATACTTCCAATTTTCAGATCGTTCCTTCTTGCTCTTAGACAGCAAATTTTTCCTCTTATTATATAACCTGTTTATGGCAGATGTCCATCAGGCAGGCTTGTTTTTTCTTGAGGATCTTGCTTTGGTCTTCTCAGGAACAGTTGTGTCAATACAATTGTATAGATGTTTATACAATGCATTGGTGTACATCCTAGTATAGGTGTCCTTGCCGTCAATAGAGACAGGAGCTTTGAAGCTATTAATGTCTTCTTGTAAGAGGGAGTAGTTGGCTTTGGAGAAGTTTTTTAGCCTAATTTCTCCGGGGGGGGGGGGGGGGGGGTCTGATGCTATTTTTGCTTTGAAAGAGACTGATTTATGATCAGACTTCACCAGGGTGGGCTGCACACTTGTGATGGTGCACCTTTCAACCATGTTGGTGAGTACCAAGTCTAGAATGTTTGGGCCCCTTGTGAGGGTTCCACCTATCTGCTCCAAGGCATTTGAGTTAACAAAGTCCAAGAACCTTTGGGTGAGTGTGTTTGTACACTTATAATTTACTCAGTCTATGGATGGTAGTTAAAGTTACCCATAACCAGGGTGTTTGGTTGTATTTTGACCAGAAGCAGCCAGGCATTTAAGGTGACCTGGGGAGTATCAAACACGTATAAACACTCTCTAATCTCTAAAGAACACACATTGTCCAGCCACAATGTAAAGCAATGAAAACCATTTAATAATAAGTAAAATGATTACAAGAATATAAATCAATAATTTTCAATAAATACCAGCATTCAATCATAGGTTGGTACTAGGCTATCAGCCCTAGGGCCTATACAAGCCTAGTCATAACAATTCCCTGGCTATTTCCTTCCCTGTACCCCTGTCTAGCAGGGCGACTGACATGATCCCCGGGGTGAATTTCCTTTCTCCCATCCAATCGTCAAGGTTCCTTTTGAAGAGGGCCAAAGAGGCACTCTGCTTGACATGTATGGCCAATCTATTCCAGAGTCTGGGGACTCTCTGGGTCAGGAACCTATCCCTCCAGCATGTTTTGTTTATTGTGATGACAAGGTTTAGATCCCTGGAGCATGTGGCTCTGAGGGACTGGGATTTCTTTAAGTGTAGCAAGTCCAACAGCTCTGGGTTTGACATGGCCTTGTATGTTAAGCAGAGATCGCCTCTGAGTAGACAATATGCAACAGAGTATAACTGTTCATTCATTAGAAGTATAAAATTAAACTGTAGAATAGAAGTTCAACATTTTAGAAAAAAATCTTTCTAAATAATTAAACTTTTTAATCTAACTAGAGAATACTGTTCCCCAATCTAATCTAATCTAAAACATGACACCAAGGCAAAGGCAGGCTTACAGTGCTGGTGTCCTTTTTCTGGTTATTGTCTGTACAGCACTGCAAATGACTGTAACTCTCAACTAACTACTGCTCTTAACAATCTCAATTGTCTTATTTTAAAAATAACAGTCAGCTGTTTAAAAAAAGTTATTTTTCTTGTCAGTCAGCTGTTCACATAATCGCATAGCAACCAGTAACAGTCTGACAGCATCACCTACTGTTCAGCTAATTCTCTACAGACAGTATGTACTTTAGAATCTCCCTCACAAACATGTGCAATTAGAAATGTTAACAAAACCCTGAGAGATTTTTTAAACATTTTGTATAAACAAGGAGATATTCAACATTTTAAAACTTATTTACATTTTCACAGACATGCTTACTAGACAATACAAGTTAATCTGAGAATATACACAAATCTCCTGTCAGACATTCTAACACAGATGACAGTGTTTTCATTTTCTTCACAGTGGGGTACAGTAGGAGTTGTAGGATACAGTACATTTTACAAAAATATGGCTGCTGCTGCTGTTAACTACTTCCAGGATTCTTTGCTTTCTGAGTAATGCCACTCAGTATTCTGTGATTTGTGTTACATAACTTATTTTTCTGAATCATATCCATTTCAAGGGTCAGCAAAAGTCAGAATCTTGGGCCTATTTTACTGAAAACAGCAATGTGAAGTAAAACACATCTGTTTGATGTAGCCAGGTCCATGAAGTTAGTAAAACATGTCTGTATGGTAAATCAGATCCATTTTGTCAGTAAAATATGTCTGTTTAGTGTAGCCAGATCCAATGCACTGGTAAAACATATCTGTTTATTGTAAGCAGGGCCAGATTAAAAGAAAACATGTCCGTTTGGTATAGCCAGATCCATGTTGTTAGTAAAACAGTTTGTTTGGTATAACCAGGTCTCTGCTGCCAGTTAGATATGCCTGTTTTGTTTAGTCAGGTCCATGTTGTCAGAAAAGCATGTCTGTTTGATGTAGTCAGATACATATTGCTAGTAAAACATCTCTGTTTTTTGTAGCCTGTTCCATGTTGTCAGTAAAATATGTCTGTTTGTTGTAGCCAGATCGGGTCTTTATTAGAACACCGAACATTTGAAATGTCGGGTGTTCTAATATCGACCCGTTTTCAGTGAACGCTGAAAATATCGAAGTAACAGGAAACCGAATTCTTTCCTAGGTAAAGAATTTGGTTGTCCATTTCTGTTGCTTCGGTATTTTCAGCTCTCTGGTGGAAAGTTAAGGGTCGGGTTCAGGTAAGTGTGCGAGTGTGTGGACGTGTGGGTTAGGGTGGGTTAGGTGAGTTAGGGTTAGGGCGCGGGTCAGATAAGTGTGCGATTGTGTGGACATGTGGGTTAGGGTGGGTTAGGCGAGTTAGGGTTAGGGCACGGGTGAGGTGACTGTGCGATAATGACGGACCTTAGGGTTAGGGTTTGGGTTAAGGTAAGTGGATAGTTCGTGGTGTTTGTATATTTTAGTGTAGGGTTAGGTGTTAGAGTTTAGGTGTATGTGTTATGTGTGTGGATTGCTGTTTGTTTAGTGTGCTTGTGTTGTGTGTATGTGTTTTGGAACAGCAAATTTTTTCCCTGGGAAAAAATTTGCTGTTCCGAATGTTCAATGTTTTTTTTTTTCGATTGCTAGGGTTCGATATTAGAACACTCGACATTTTGAATGTTCGGTGTTGTAATATAGACCCGCCAGATCCACATTGTCAGCAAAATATGTTTGTTTGGTGTAGCCAGATTCATGTTATCAGTAAAACACATCTGTCTGGTGTAGCCACATTGATGTCCTCAGTAAAATATGGCTGTTTGGCACAGACGTGCATGATGCAATGGAATGAACATCTGACTGCAACCCAGATAAGCTGAGATTAATTATTGACCCAAGGGCTGGAATAGCTGGCAATGAAGGGTGACAGTGAGTTGGAGGGAAGGATTAGGATGCTTTAGGGTGAACTGAAATGCCTTGCATTATAGCTCACATGACACGTGTGAGTGGTAGCACACTCACCTAAACATGTCCAGCACTGCAATCCCACTGTACTGGAGTCAGCAGTTGTTGGAGTTACAGGGATTGGGAAATTGGTATAAAGAAATAGATGGTTGCCTAAATCATGTTCCTGCTTGGAGGTCAAGAGTAAGGAGACTTGATGGTCAATAAGCAGCAAGGGAAAAATACTCAAAAGACAACTGTGTCCATTTGGCTGAAAATAACAGTAGCATGGATTTCTGACTTATCTTTTAACTGAGTTTGTGTCAGAATTGATTATATTACTTAGGTTGTTTCAGTGGGTGCAGTTCCCTACACTGGGATTTAATGGGGCTAAAAAGTACTTTACTGTATTGTTCTACAGGTGTTGTTAATTTTGATCAACAATACCTTTTAATGTATTGGCCTTGGGCAGACTGACTTTGGTGATTTGGTCCTCACAGTTTCATAGCAGAACCTGCGGAAAAAACACAAAATAAACTACTAAAAGAAAAAAAAATGGCTTCAGAAAGCAACCAGTAGTTTTAAAGTGCATAAAGTGCTTTTCGTTTAATAAGAAGCAGTTTGATTTTATTAAACGAAAAGCGCTTTATGCACTTTAAAACTACGGGATGCTTTCTGAAGCCGTTTTTTTTTTTATAGCAGAACCCTGTAAGGCATGACCTTCATACTGTGAATAAACACTGACATGGGTCTATTGCCGCACTAGCTTCCAAATATTCCAAAATGGTTTCCTTTCACAGTGACTCCATAACTTACCACACAGTTGATGGTGTCTGTAATGAAACATCACATCTATCTTTGTCAAATCACAGCACATTTTCAAACAGATTTCTAAAGAGCATTGAAATGTCAGATTAGCAAAACTTTGTACAAAACCATACCAAGTAATACAAAACAATCATTTTATTGTGGGCTGCC
Organism: Protopterus annectens; assembly: GCF_019279795.1. Taxonomy (NCBI): domain Eukaryota; kingdom Metazoa; phylum Chordata; order Ceratodontiformes; family Protopteridae; genus Protopterus; species Protopterus annectens. The sequence goes on along the minus strand of NC_056741.1, from coordinate 1,979,532,678 downwards.
TGTCCCTGCACTCAGTGATGTGACAATTTTGCTCATACACCCCCAAATTCCATAAATATTACTTCTAAGGTGACACAAATTCAAAGAAAAGGGAAATGTTAAAAAAACAACAAAGTCACCATTCCTTATCTTCTGAGTTATGTGACTTCTGAGATAACTACAACACATGTAACAAAGCAAGCTCTGATAGACTTACAACATGTGACAGTGATTTAACAGAAGCAATTAGATTTTTTGAGCTCCAATAAAGCAGCACTTGATAAACAGTGGTGTTTCCTGAACAAGAAGATATTTTCAGAATTGCCTTTCATAGGTAGGTACTAGGCTATCTGCCCAAAGGCATTTATAAGCCTAGCTGGAATGTGTTGGCTTTCTCTGGCCCCTTAGATTAGTTCCATGTGCCTCTGTCCAGCAGAGCCACTGAAGTGATTCCCGGGGTAAACTTCCTGTTTCCCATCCACTCGTCAAGGTTTCTGTTAAAGAGTGTTAGTGAGGAGCTCCGCCTAATGTAGATTGGAATCTTATTCCAGAGCATGGGAAGTCTCTGGGACAGGAATCTATCCCTCCAGCATGTCCTGTTTATTGTTGTGGTGAGATTTAGATCCCTAGAGCATGTGGCTCGAGGTGATATGGTTTTCTTTAGGTGGAGCATGTCCATCAATTCTGGGTTGGACGTGGCCTTGTATGTCAGGCACAGATCACCTCTTGGTAGGCGGTATGCAACCGATTACAGCTGGAGTTTCTTCAGTCGAGCTGCATAGGGCATCTGTTTGAGGCCAGTGATCCTCTTGGTGAGGTACTTCTGTGGTCTTTCCAGCTGTTGCAGGTGTCTTGTAAGGTACATCCCAAATGGGGCTTTGTACTTTATGATGGGTCTGATGAGTGATGCGTAGAGGGGCATAATGACCTCTTTTGATCTGGATGCAAACACTTTTGTGATTAGGTGGGCCACATAGAAGGATTTTCTAACCATTTTGGCAATGTGATTATCAAAGGAGAGATTACTATCTACTTGGGTCCCCAGATCCCTTATTTCGTCTTCCATATTTAGGGGGCTACCACCTATGTGGTAGTTTGTGGGTACTTTATTTTTTCCAAAGGGGATGACTATGCACATTTTGGCATTTAGCTTGAGGCCATGGTTTTGACACCAGGTATCTGTCTCAGTGAGACCCTTTTGGAGGATGTCTGTGTCAGCCAGAGAGTCAGTTATAGCCCCTAGTTTACACATGTCTGCGAACTTGGTCAGCCACAGTCCTCCTGTGCTTGCCTGTACCTCTGAGAACTATATGCCAAACAGGAGGGGTCCTAGGACTGAGCCCTGGGAAACGCCACTTGTAACCGGTTTAGAGTCAGACCTAGCTCCTGCAAGTCTTACCATGTGGGTTCTGTCCGTTAGCCAGTTGGCAACCCATCTCGTGACATAGGGGTTTATGTTCAGGCTGGTGAGCTTGTCTATAATACCAGAATGGGGAATGGTGTCGAAGGCCTTTGAAGGTCTTAGTAGGCTGTGTGGACCTCCCTTCCCTCATCTATAGCTTTGGTAACTGTCTCAAAGAATTTCACCAGGTTTAGGAGGCATGATCTGCCCTTAACAAAGCCGAACTGGGTAGAGTCCAGTGTGTGGAGATTCCCAATGTCTCTTTTAATGAGATCCATGATGATGTGCTCCATAGCCTTGCAGACCAAGCTAGTCAGGCTTATAGGGCAATAGTTCCCGGGGTCTGTTGTGGCTCCACCTTTGTGGAGTGGAATAACCGTTGCTGTGCGCCACTCTATGGGTATGTAGCCTGTGGAGAGGCTGAGTTTGAACAGTTTGTTTAGGTGTGGGGTTAGTTCATCTTTGAGCTTGTGTAGGATGCAGCCTGGGACACCGTCTGGTCCCACTGATGCTGTGTTTTTGGCTTTGGAGAGGGCTGTTTTAACCTGAGTGTCTGTGATTTCAGGGGCTCTACATTCTTCTGGTATGATTATGGGCCCTTTTGAGGGTGAGAGGGGGGTGAAGTTTGCACTGAACCTGTCTGCCAGGATGTTTGTGATATTGGTCGCTTCAGTGTATTTTGTGCCATTCTGCACTAACTCTGAGCAGATCTGGGAATTGCCACTTAGATTCTTGACATAGCTAAAGAATGCCTTGTGGTTATCTTTGGAGTCCTTGGCAATTTTTCTTTCGAAGCTAGCCTTGGATGAATTTATAAGGGATCAAGTTTCTTGCTGATACTGATCAAGGATGTCTTCCCCTCTTGGGATTTTACTATTTTCTGTACCAGTTTCCTCTTTCTATTGTATACCTTGTTTATGGTAGGGGTCCACCAGACTAGTTTCCTTTTCTTGGAGGAGTGAGTCTTAGTTTTGCTTGGGATAACACGATCCATGCATTCTTGTAGGTGCCCATAGAGTGCATTAGTAAAGGATTTTGCAGCTTGGGCAGCGTTATATTTTAGCATGGGGGGTTTAAAACTTTCCACCTCGGTCTTAAGTAATGTGAAGTTTGCTTTTAAAAAGTTTTTCACTGTGGTGTCTTTGACCGGGGGTGGGGAGGGGGATGTGGATATCCAGAGTGATTAGTTTATGGTCAGATCTAACCAGCAAGGGGTTGACCTCCAGTGTGGAACACCAGCCGCCCATGTTGGTGATGACCAGGTCCAATATGTTGTCACCTCTAGTGGGGGTGTTGACCAATTGATCCAGGGTGTTTGAGTTTATAAATTCTAGGAAATGTTGGGTAAGGGAGTTAGTACTTGAGTAGTTCTTCCAGGTAATGTTTGGGTAATTGAAATCACCCAATATCAGGGTGTTTGGTAGGACCTTTATGTTTCCCAGTGTTTCCAGAAATGCGGAATGGGGGTCCTGGGACATGGTAGGTGATCTGTAGCAAGCTACAATCTGAATTGCAGTTCTGCCTATTGTTAGTTGCACGTGGATGATCTCTGAAGCATCTGCTGTGCCACTAACCTGGAGGTGTGGGTATCCTTGATGAATATGGATACACCCCCACCATTTGTATTTCGGTCCGGGTTTTGTGGCCGAAATGTATGGTATGAGTTGTAGCCTGGAAGTGCTGGGGTGCTCTCTGCAGCCTTAAACCAGGTTTCTTTTACTGCACATATATCGATTTTCTCTATACTGAGGAGTGCCTCAAGTGTGTGCATTTTGAGGTTTAGACTTCTGGCATTGAGTTGCATTACCCTCAGTTTTTTGTTACTTGTGTTATTTACAGCGGTGGGTTTGTCTTTTGAGTCTTGCCTAAAAAAGGCACTATGGGGGTGGCAAGAGCCTTGGCCAGTATTCGAAAGCCTAAGGGTGACAGGTGCAAGCCATCTCTAGCGAAGCAGCGTGGCTTGTCGAGCATCTCATCCCAGGCTGACAGACACTGGCTCCCCTTTGAATGACACCAGAAGCTTAGCCAATTATTGAAATTGATCATTTTTTCTTTATACCATGGTATCATTCTTGGTGAGGCCAGGATGCTACTCAGGGTCAGGGTTATACCAGCCTGGGCTATGTGATCAAAGAGCTTTTCCATGTCTCTTTTCATGTAGTCCAGGGAGGTACGGCTCAGGTCATTCACACCAACATGGGCAATGACAGAGTCGTATTGGTACTTGTTCTGGAGTGACTTAAGTGCTTGTGTTATGTGGCAGATCCTGGCACCCGACAGCCAGCTAACAGTAACCTTCTCCTTGATCAGCCCAGTGAGTGGGACATCAGTGTGCCTGACTATAGAGTCACCTATTACTAGTGTGTTGGGTATGTTATTTTGCCTTAAGGGCTGTAATTGCGTGGCGCACGTTTGTGAAGTATGTGTTTCATGGTTTGAGTTGGGGGTGGAGGTTGCTTGGATGTCTACTTTGGAGGTCTCTGTTGCTTTTGCAGATTTTTATTTAGAGCCTCCAAGTATGTTTTTGTGTATTTATGTGTGTTACCCGCGGTAGTGGTGCTGCGGTAGCCTTATCGCCTCACAGCAAGACGTTGTCCCATTTGATTCTCAGCTAGAGCGTCTTCTGTGTGGAGGCATGCGTGAATGGGCGTGCCTTTGTTGAAGGTTGTGCATCAGGGCTTGTACCTCGGCATGTAAAAATCCACTACCAAACATTAGCGGACCGGAGTTCTGCTGTGGCGACCCCTAACCGGGATAAGCCGAAAGACACAACATGTGTGTTTTTTGCTGGTGCTGTTTTCATAGGTCACTTGTGCTGTGATGCATGTAATTCCCTTCTTCTCTTCACTGTCTGGTCCATTCTTGGGTTGAGAGAGCTTAGCCTCCAGTTTGGCTGTATTATAATTACATCTCTCGCATGTATTAGTGTTTGGTGGCAGGAGGAGAGGGTTGTGTGTGTACATGAGGCAGTTGTAACATTGCCTCAAAATGCCCAGATTCACCAGTTGGACCGGAGAGTACACCTGAAACTGCCCTTTGGACATGCCTGGATAGGTACAGTGAGCTGTTTTACTGACTGGCTGGTAAGGTCGAATAGAGAGCCTTGTCCTTCTCTACAGTATGGGGGAGGGTCTAGTGCTAAGGTTTATTAGTGTTTGCTATGAGTTTTGAGCATGTGAAGGTAAATCATATCTCCTTTCTACTTTTCAGAAACCTTAAGCTGCCCTGCTGTTTTGCTGAAAAGTCCAGACCAAATGACACAGGCAGGAATGGTGCCAAGAGTGAGGTGCTTTAAGATTCTATAAATGACTTAGTGCTTTTTTGTTTTTATAAACGACAGTGTGGAAGTTTGAAAGAAAGGTATGCATCTCTGAAGACAACAGAAAGATCAACAAAAGATGCTGAAAGGAGTGAAAGAATTTTGCATGGCTGTAAAATGGCTTAAAGTATGGCATCTTAGCGTCAATATAAAAAAGCATGAAGTAATTTATCTGGAAAACAATAGCATAGTGAAAACATGCATTTTAGAAGGAAACCGGCAGTAACAGTAACAAAAGGAGAAATAAGCAAAGCTTAAGTGTCTCTGGTTTCACACAATGTCATTGATATTGCCTCATATTTTTGGTCTGTTTCTTGTAAAATTTGTGGTTTTCTGCAAACTGTCAAGGGCTGTAGTCACTAAATAATGACAGACATTTTTGTATTTGAGACCTCCTAGCCTTCAGTAAATGCATGCTAGTGTGCAACATGTCATTCTTGCAACTTTCTAAGTATATAATGACCTCTTAAACCCTGGTAAAACCCCCACCACATCCAACACCACTGAATCCTTAGCACCACAATTCAACTTCCATTTAATTAACTCTATCACCACCCTCCTGGATAACCACCACATTCTTCCATTGTCACTCCCCACCCCCTCTACTACAACTACTAACCATTTCTCATTTAAACCTGCTCAAACTTCTTACATAAAGAAGCTCCTATCCAAACTAAAACCCTGCTGCCTTGCTGCCGACCAACTGCCCAATGAATTCTTAAAATTAGCAGCCCCATCCATCGCCTATCCTATCTCTATCCTTATCAATCGTTCTGTCTCTGTATAGTATGTATCTCACCTCTGGAAAATCTCTCACATCATTCCCCTCAACAAAGGTGGCCCATCTACAGAAATCTCTTAACTACCTCCCCATTGCCATCCTCCCACCCATAGCAAAAATGCTAGAAAATGTATTCACCAACAGCTCCTAAATCACCTAACCACTAACAACCTTCTATCCAACACTCAGCACGGATTCAGACCTAAACATAGTACTAACACAGCCTTAATAGCTTTTACTGACACTATTCATCACCTCAAAAATAAGGGACTACTAGACTCAGCTATTTTTCTGGACATGTCAAAAGCTTTTGACATTGTTTCTCAGCATGCCTTTTTGTCTTAGAAATGAACTAAACATGTTCTTATTGGAGAGCTAATTGGCTAAAAGACAGAACTCACATGATGCATTATACAGGTGTCAGGGGCTGTGACAAAGAACATGAAGGTGACCAGTGGTGTCCCACAGGGCTCAGTGCTGGAACTGCTTTTGTTTGTTATGGTATTTACCTCTACCATGTTTGCTGATGACTACAAACTGACAGTCACTGTCACTGTCAAATTTCCTCTGTCACAGAGGCTCTAGAGCAGGAAATTATATTTACAAATGTCTGGTGTATTGAACATGGGCTTAAATTAATTGCATAAAATGCAACAATGTCACATTTGGCAAAAAAAAAAACATCTACTGTTCAAAGAAGTTAGCTTCCTTAGCACCTGGGGCTGATGCCTGTACTGCTGCCCCACCTCCCCACCTCTTCATTCTTTCAACAAAAAAAAAAAGGTCTGCTCCTCATACTGGCAGGCATACTAGCCAGATGCCAGATACAGGAATCCTTCCTCCTGCCCCAGCTCTTCAATGGAAAAGCAAAAAAAAAAAAAAAGTCTGTGATTTGTTGTCTGGTGCTCTTGGAATGCAGGAGCTAACCAGGTCCTGTTTCTGCATCCTCATTCCAACCTTCCTTCCTCAGATTTTACTTAAAAAAAAAAAGAAAAAAAAAAAAAAAGAAATATTTTTCTTTCATTGAAACTGCAGCAAACTGCTTGCTTCGGTTTATACTACGCATGAATTGCTACAGCGCTCGGGTTGTTGTGTCTTTCGGCTTTTCCCGGTTAGGGGTCGCCACAGCGGAACTCCGGTCCGCTAATGATTGGCAGTTGATTTTTACGTGCTGAGTTGCCAGCCCTAACGCACAACCTTCAACGTATGCCCATTCATGCATGTCTCCGCGCAGAAGACGCTCTAACTGAGAGTCGAACCGGTCAGCGTCTTACTGTGAGGCGACAACGCTACCACAGTACCACCACCGCAGTGATATTAAGTTAAAAAAAAGAATTTTTTTTTCTTTACATCTGTAGTAAAATCCTTGATACAAATGTAGTAAGCAATTGCTACAGTGTATACCCTGCATGGAGTGCAACTGAGTTCAGATTTTAGATGAAAAAAAAAAAAAAATCTTTTAGTTTGAAATTGTAGCAAATTGCTTGCTATAGTCAGTTTATACCCCTCACAAAGTACTACAGTGCTCTGAATTTAATTAAAAAAGAGAGAGAGCACACAGGGAGTGCTACAGCACTAAGGTTTGACCGCAAATGTAATACCAGCTTTAAAAAGCTAGTATGCACCCAAGAATTGTCAGGATAGGATGGTTGAGTTTGTGACAACTAACACTTTGCACCTGTAGCAGTTGCCGCTTCACCCAACTCTAGCGATGCTACTGCACTGGCATATAGCATGGACAACACATCACTTCAAAATAAAGATGTAGTTAGATACCTGTGAACGTGGTTTGATAATTCCCTCTCCTTTGATCACCATATAGCAGTGGTTGCCAGCAAATCCTTCTATTAGGCACAGCTAATTGCCAAATAGATCATCCAAATCTAATTATGTTATTGTCCCCTTGTATTCAGCCCTGATCAGACCAACTACAGAATACAATACCTCTCTGAGAGGTACTCTACCAGACATATTAATCAGTTGGAAAGACCCCCAGAGGTTCCCAATAAAGAGGAATTCAGGCTTAAAATCCCTAAGCTACCAGGAAAGACTAGAAGCATTGTCCCTCTTTTCTATGTCTTTTAAGCTCATCAAAGGACACTTACGCCTTGCCTAAAAAACGATCAGGGAACTAGTAGTCCAGGACCTATTGTACCTCTCAAGTCAAATTAAAAGCAGAACAAGGGATCTAAACCTGCTTCAACAGATCAGTAAAGCAAGGCATAGAGACATACTCATTACTCAGCATCTCCCTCACCTCTGGAATAAACTGTAACTGCAAATAAAGTACTGGGATACATAATCTTCGTTCAAATGGGACCTGAATAATGGATATTCTTAAATGCACCCTGCACTTAACTGGCTTAGCTCTCTTTGAGATGGGAGGTACAGTTTAGCGTGGGAACTGGCAAACTGTAATAGTCACAAGCATACCTTTCAATTGTCTACAATTTCACAGAATGTAAATTGTTGCCTTATATTTTTAGTCTGTTTCTCTTAAGATTTTGGTTTTCAGCAAAAATGAGGCTTGAAGTCACTAAATAATGACAGACATTTGAGTTTCAGGCTTTATAACCTTCATGAATTAGTGCTAATGTAAACTCTGTTCTTCTAGCAACTTTCTAAATTTATAAGCAAAATCTAAAACCTGCCCCTGGTTTGTCCTTTGCCCCAGCCTCAATTCTTTTTGACTACATCCGCAATTTTTGTGCCAAGAGGTTGACAGGTATGTTCAGAAGACTCAGTAGCTTTGAACTTCCAAGGATTCCTATGTCTGTGAAAAATAAATATAAGTAATCTCCATGGTATTCCCGAAGTCTCAAAACAACCCACGAAACAAGTATAGTGGGTCCAAAAACAAAACAGTGTAAGAAACTTCTCTGTGTAGAAGATTTTCAGTCCATATATCTCTAGTTAATCACTGTATATTAATCAGATCAGACAATAGTAGTAGAAGTGGTGAACTTAAACACGTCTTAAGTAAAAAATAAATAAATAAATAAAAAAATACATAATTGTACAGAATTACTAAGTATTCAAAAGTAAGCCAAGCAAGGCAGGCAGTCTGTTTCCAGTCGAAAATCCTTTATTAAGTACACAGACAAGTGATGCAAGTAAAACAAAAATAGAGTAATAGTTTCCTCATAAGCTTTCTAAATATATATATACTTTTTATCAGGCAAGGGAGTGGTTTATTGTGCTGTAAGACAAAGTGTTATTGGTACACATGTTAAATTCACATCCCTTCCCCCATCAGTGTGACATTCGAGCTGGTCCTGCCCTACTTAGTAGCTGTCATAATAATATAATGTACTTTAAATAAAATTTATAATGATGTGGTACCTCTTATTTAACCAGATTATTAAGTAGATTATTAAATCTGTGATCCAAGACAAATAATCTATTTAATAATCTGGTTTACAGCTATAAACATGCCTTTGAAAGAAAATATGACATGTAACATGACAAACAGGGCTTAGATAGCTTGCTAAAAAAACGATCTGAGAATTTAAAAAGTATAAGCAAAGGTAAATATAATAGTCTGGAACTCATAAATTAAATGATGTATTTAACAGTAACATGATCAATGAATGTCAGGACAGTTGCTCCGTGTTTGCCAAACGTTTTTCATTGTTCTGCATAATCTCATGTGGAAGTTTATTTAACATTTTTCATACATAAACATAATACCTGGCATCACTGGGTTTTTTGTTCTCCATTCATGCATCCAAATTACACTTCAAAAGAGTAAGAAAAGTACCTTGTTTTATCTGGAGTGAAACGTAGCCTCACTGAAGCAGCATTCTCTACTATACAAACCTCTCCCTTCAGCATGTCCTATTTCTTTTGCAAATGAGAGAGAGAGATCCCTTGAGCAGGGTGTTCATGCTAACACTGGACTTGGAAATGTGCAGTAGGACAGAAAGGATAGGGTCTGTCGAGGTTCTGTATTCAAGACACAGGTTCCCTATGAGCAGCCTAAATAATACTGAGAAGAAGAATAAGGCTTTGAGATGATCTGCATAAATTGTATGGTTTAGGCCCTTGATTTTTTTAGTGAGAAAGTGTTGCAGTCTTTCCAGCTGTGACAAGTGTTTGGACATGTAAATACTAAAAGAAGCATTATACTCCATGAATAGTCTTGTGAGAGCTGAGTACAGTGGAATAACTACATTCCTGGTCCTTGACACCATACCTTTAGAAATAAGCTGCACAATGAAAAAAAAGCTTCCTTACTGTAGTGGACACATGCTGATCAAAGGACAGTTCAATGTCTACATGGTTTCCAGATCCCTGACTACAGGATCAGCTTTCATGGGGTAGTTATTGATGTGGTAATAATAAGGGTAGTCGTGCTTTCTGAAGGATACTATTATACATTTCTCGGTGTTTAGTTTTAGTCCATGGTTTTGACACCAGCTATTAATTTGGGAGAGGTCCTGAAAGGTCTTGGTGTCCTCAGGTAGTATATGATGGCATCATGTTTGCAGTCACTACAGACTTGGTCAGCCATAAACCCTTAACATTTGCTTTGATCTCTGAAAAGTAAATTTCAAACAGGAGTGTCCCAAGGACTGAACCTTGGGATATACTGTTAGTGTCAGTTTTTTAGAGGAGGTAGGGACCCCCACCATAATTTCCTGGGTTCTATTTGCGAGCCAATTATCTATGACATAAAGTTTGTCTATGATACCTGAGAGTGGGATGGTGATGAATGTCTTTGTGAGTTTTACATATGAGATGTATACTGATCTGCCTTCATCCATTGCTTCAATAATATTGAAGAAATTGATGAGGTTAAGTAGGCAGGATCTGTTCTTCGTGAATCTAAACAGGCTTGGGTCAAGAGTTTGTAGGTTAACTATGTCCTTATTTATTAATTCCATAATGATCCTTTCCATAGCTTTAGAGGTGTGGCTGGTCAGGCTTGTTGTTTCATAACTACCTGGGCCCATTGAAACCTTACATTTGTGTAAGGGGATGACCATTGCTGTCCTCAATTCATCTGGCACAAAGCCTGTTTGGAGAGTGATACTGAATAGCCTTTTTGGAGGAGGGGTCTGACAAGTCCTGTTTCACATGGACAGCAAGCAGCCTGGTATGTTATCCAGCCCTGTAGAAGTGGTGCTTTTGGCCTTGGATAGTGCCTTCAGGACTTGTTCCTTAGTGATATGAGGGGTGTAGACATAGGTATTTGATCTAAGAATATAGTGGTTAAATTTAACTCAAGTTTGCCTGTTACTAGATTGGCTACATCCTCTGGGTCCGAATACATTACTATCATTTAATATTAGCTCCGCACATTGTTGAGTATTGCTTCTGAGGTTTCTAACATAATTAATGAAGGCTTTGTGGTTTTCCTTCACCTTCATGGATATTTTTTACATCCTATCTGTCTTTTGTTGATTTGATTGTTAAGTTTAATAAGGCTGTTTTGGCATCTTGACAGTTAAACTTAATTTTGTAAACAAAGAGTTTTTTTTTTTTCTTTTATTGTAGAGTTTGTTTGTATTTGAGTTCCACCATAGGGGCTTGTTTTTAAATTTAGCATTATATTTACTTTGAATGAGTATAATACATCTATGCAGCAATTTACATGTGTATACAATTTGATGGTAAATGATTCTGCATAAATAGTGGGATCATCAAGATGGAAGGGTATTTTGAATTTAGCCAGTTTATCACTCAGTTTTAATAGATTAGCCTTAGTATAATCTCTGAATGCCAATGCTTTAGAAGGTGCTTCTAGCTTCAGTCTTGTGGTGAATGTGATTGACTTGCATGGCTGATTTGTCCAGGGAGGAAGCTGAAACTGGTGAGGAACAAAGCTGTGCCATGTTGATAGAAACTAAATCCAGGATTTTATCAACCCTAGTCCAGCGGGTTTCTTTTAATGAAGTCCAAAAACTTCTGGGCCTACAGGTTTTGAGGATATATATGTCTCCTAGTTGATGGAAGGGTAGTAAAAGTCTTGTAGGAGAATGGTGTTTGGCTTAATGCAGAGGAACTCCATACTAGTTCGGAAAGGGGTCCTATAGTTAGCTATGATATGATAAGGGGTTTTGTTAACAGTAAGCTGGACATAAAGGAGCTCCAGTTTATTACCTAGTTTAATATAGAAGATGAAGTATTTTTTAAGAATATGGAGATACCACCCCCTTCAGTGCCTTCACCTAGTGTGGTGTATCTGAATGTATGGTTGGCACTGAAACCTTGCACTGATGGAACACTCTCACTGCTTTTGAACCAGGTCTCTGTGACAATGTATATATCAATGTTTTTTGACGTTAAGGAGTGCTTTTAGGGAGTGGAGTTTTTTGTTAAGTCTCTTAGCTTTGAGCATAAACACCTTTATGTTATCTGGATTTTGATTTGTTAAGGTGGGAGCTTTAGGAAACTGACTTTGACTAAAAAAGGTGCTATGACAGGAATTTAGCCAACATATGAAAACCTTGGGGGATAAGTGCATGCCTTCCTTGGTCGACTGAATTTGAGGAGTAATGTAGGAGTGTTTGTTTGCATGCATGAATGTGACACTTATATAATGGTGATGTGCTATTCAAAATACCAAGAAATATATTATTAAAGCAATGCAGCACCCTTTCTAGTTGTATTTTATGGAGAAAAGAAGCATAGGATCATATAAGTTATGACGCAAGTAAGCCTTTAGACCATTAACATCCTTGTGTGTGTGTGTGTGTGTGTGTGTGTGTGTGTGTGTGTGTGTGTGAGAATCTGTCTATTTATCCATAACTAAATGTGCACACACACACACACACACACACACACACACACACACACACACACACACACACACACACACACCAAGGCCGCACAATTAGTATTTAAATTAACTGGCAACAACAAGTAGTGTCTATGAGAAAAAGTTTTCATAGCTCCAGTGTCACTCAACTGCTCAACTGAATAGACCATTTTCCTCTAACTCCCGAGTCCATTTCTTTTCTTTCTTTTTTTTTTTTAAGTTAACTGATGTCCATAGTTATTTGTCTGTCTACAGCAGTACCACTCACTCCTGACTTTCTCCTAAGTTATGATTAATTCTTTCACTGCCTAGCAGTGCATGCACAGTTACTTCTCACATCTTTCCGTGAAGTTTACTTGTCTGGACAGAGCAAGATGTCTTCTCCAGTGAGGTCACAGTGTATGTATTATTACTAAGAGTGCATTCAATCAGGGTGGAGGGGGAAAGGCTGTTTTATTTTTAACACAGCATGACTAACCAGCCATCTATCCGAAAAAAATTATGGTTGGTATTATAGAGGCAGCAACTCATAGGGGTGGTTAATGTATCTTGCAAACTGGAGGCAAGCTGCTAATGTCTAATCAGACTTGTGCTTGGAATTAAAGCTGTATTAGACCCACCCTTTATACAGATCTAACAAAATGCAATTTATCACACTCTGTAGTGAGTACCTTGGGAACAATATATGGACATGATAATATCTTACATCCATACATTGTACCATGATAAACCATGTGTAAAATGCAATGTTTAAAAATCCATCCCTGTTTAAGCCCGCTGCATTTGAAGTTCTCTCCTCTAGCCACACAAAAACAGATAAACAGACAGAAGAACACATACATGCGCACACACACACACACACACACACACACACACACACACACACACACGCCAGTGCTGATAATGCCTTTTTTTAGTCAACAGTCTGTCTGCTGCACATTCTAATGTAATATAGTCTAATTTGGAACATGTCGCTTTACTTAGTACCATAAGCCTTAACAAAAAATAAATGGCTTAAGTTACCAGGAGTGGGCCTGGAGGTTTGGTGCTTATGAGTGTTAGCAGGCAGTTGCCCCTAGGATTTGGGTCATGAACCTTCAAGTACCACAACCAGCAGTCTCAAGAGAAAGAGGTGTCAGAGCATCTTGACTCCAGGACTGTGTGTGGGAGCTGGACTTCCATTTGTGACACCCAGGTGCATTGGAAAGCTGGGTCTTAAAACTGGGCACCCCAGCCACTATGGTTGAGGAGAAAGAGACAGAGGCCATCTTGCAATAGGAAACATTCATGCATGTGTAGTTACAGAGACACGGTTTCAAAGTAATTAAACCATTCCCTTTGTTCCTGGGTTTACCACCTTTCATATCTTCAGACCTACTGGCAATTGCCAAGACATATCAGTATTTGTTGAGGATGCCATCACTTCACAACTGGTTCTTCAGGACTCCAAATATGGACTCGTAAAATTCCAATACTTTTTACTGAAGGACTTGAGCTATTTATCAATAAACTGACTGATGTATACAGTCAATGGTCAGCAGGTCCAGTGCTTCGTTGACATTATTAATACTAGCTTCTGTGTATAAATACTTAGACATCTTGCTAGGATCCATATGCCTTGATGTTCTCTTTACAAATATTATCTCTTCTTGTACATCTCTATGTGTATCATCTTCCATTATTCAATTATATTGTAAGTCAGTGACATTTCTTTTTAATCTGGAGGCATTTCTCACCAAATACTTCTGAATTTAAGGACTTTTCAAAAGCAAACATTCTTCACTTGCCTGATGACATTAACTAATTCTATTGTAATCCTCTTCAGATGGACCATATTGTTAAAAGTGCCACCTCTGCCTCTGACTTACATTCCCACTTAAATAGTTGTATTGATAAGGTAGTCCCTATCTAAGTCGAATGTAATGGTCAATTTAAGAATAAATGTTATATAAATAAACTGTATAACAAGATAAGGAAATGAATTACTGCTTATATAAAGTCCCATTCTACTGACTTTAAGAATACACTTAAGCAAACTAGCAGAGAGTTTAGGGGTACCATTAGGGAGCTCAGAGCTGAATGTGATAAAAAATAGCACTAAAACCAAAACTAACAATAGAGTTTTCTTTAACTATGTCAGGAAATTATGAACTAATACCCAGAAATACTCAAAGCTAGTCTAATCCAAAGTAAATAGCTAACATTCTAGCTGAAAGATTTAACATATTTTTTTTCTCCACCCACAGTTCTAACTATTCTACAGTCCTAGCTACTCTCTGTAATTACAACAAAACAAGTTCCATGATCCCTCTCAAAATATAAGAGCATCTCATTCATGGTCAGTGATAACATTATTAACACCAAATACAGCCTATCTGAACCTTTCCTTAACCTCTTTAATTTAAGCTTCTCCACTGGTTACATTTCTTAAGGCCTAGAAAACAGCCATTGTAGTGGCCAAACCTGGACTCCAGTAACTACAGACACATTAGTCTTGTTTAGCCTCATATGTATAGCTGTGCAGCACACAGAGGTGTCCTAAACCTCTTAATCAAAAGAGTCACCAAAAAGATCAAACCAGACCATAAAGGGTTCACATATTAGCCCAGGTTCTTTCTAATGACAAAAAAAAAAGAAAGGAACGAAGAAAGAAAGAAAGATGAAGAAACTCAGTGGCATATATCCATTAAGTATAAAGGACTCCCTTTGGCTGGTCTTGCTGCAGTCAGTCCTTCCTTGTCTAGTAAAAGCAGGCTTCACATGTTCTTTGGACTTCCAGATCTTTCTCTGCATGGGAATCCAGAGATAATCATTATCAGTTCATGACTCTTCCATTTGGACCCACTCCTGCCTTTAGGATGTTCACCAAGTATTCTGTCTGTAGTTACAGAGAACCCAAGACTGCAAGGGACTAGCATATTCACATGCACTGAAGAATGGTTCCTCCATGCTCCCTCCATGAACAGACTGACCCCTGTGTAAGAGTCTCTGATTGGCCAATTTTAGTCCTTAGGAATAATAGTGAACATTATAAACTGTCAGCTGGAAACATTTATAGGCTGCAGTTTGGGCAGAACAACTTGCAGGTTTTATTCACTAGTGTGGCGACTCAGGGATGCTCTTGTCCAGAACTGACCACTTGAGCTCCTCTATACTTTTCCTCCATTTCCTCTGATGGTGAGATTTACCCACAAAG
This sequence comes from Protopterus annectens, assembly GCF_019279795.1. NCBI lineage: Eukaryota > Metazoa > Chordata > Ceratodontiformes > Protopteridae > Protopterus > Protopterus annectens. The sequence continues at coordinate 1,979,517,238 of NC_056741.1, read as the reverse complement.
CAAAGTAACTCAAGTTCAGAGTCATTCTGATAGCTCAATTTTTTGTCTCAACAGGTGTGGTGTAACCTTTGTATACCTCTTCTATTGAAGAAACCTCGATCTGTTTTTATTCAGGGCCATGATATTCCATTCCATCAACAAGCCCCATGTACATCTCTAATGTCTTCATATAACTTCATGGTTTCTTCATTTTCACCAACAGCCAATAATCCTACTTTTCTGACCAGTATGTTCCACATCATTATATCTTCCCAGAAGTCAAGTGCTAGGAAGACTCTCACAAACGGAAATGGAGACATTTTTTTTCATGTGGGCTTCATCAAACGACCAGGACTCTTTCACAGATTCTAAACCTTTTGTTTTTGATACGTTTCACAAACATCTGACTCTTAATTTAGTTACTCATTAGTTAGGTGCATTTAGGGGCCATTTCCAACTTCCAGTAAATTCATCACAGTGAGCTTGTATGAAGGTCTGTAAAGCCTTTTGATGGGTAACCTTTTCCTTGAAATCATCTATGAGATATTTACCTTGTGTTGGGGAAGGTTACCTCCCCTGTCTTCAGCCTGCAGAGTGCAAGGTCTGTCAGTACATCTCCATAACTGATCTTTCATAAGGACAGGATGTCCATGTCTACAAATAATTCCTTTATGACTAAGGCAGTAGTTACTGAGGTTAGTCTTAAAAACTTTGTTCATTTTATTTACCACGTCTCTTCCCCAACTACTCTAACATTGTACAGTTCCTTCTAACTTTCTGGATGTGCATAAACAACTTATATTCTATGCAGACAGCAGAAAATCTACTAAAAAAGATCGCTAGCTCCTCATTTCTTGTTCTAGTAATAAAGTTGGCTCAAAGTATCTAAAGTAACTTTTACTAAATGGCTAAGAGACTGTCAAATATTGCTATGACAAATAAAGCAAGTGTCCGAGATCTGTGCCAAGGGCACTTTCTGTTAAAGCAGTTGCTATTTCATAGGCTTTTTAATGTAAATGCACTTTTGAATGATATTTGTACAGCAAGTATTTGATTTTCACTCAATACTTTCTCAAGACCATATAAGCTAGATGTGATATCAGGTATAGGTCTTCGTTTGGTTTTGTGGTAATCAGTGTTATGTGCTTATAAGGAAGACCACAATGATTAGCTTGCAAGTCTGTCCTGTTAACAAGGACAGGCCTCCTCATACAGGCTACAAAAGTTATATACGTAACATACAGATACATCTGGATGAGCAGGTCCATCCTCTTTAATAAGCATGCACTCCTTATTCCTCTTCTTCGCTGACTTAGTTTAGGGGCTGGTGATTACTTTCATGTCCACCTTGGAGCATACTACTGCTCTGAAGCAGAAAGTAGAGCATTATGGGCTAAGTGGAAGGGCTTAGTAACTGGAAAAAATTTCAGTTCCTCAACTCTCTACTCAGCATGAGTCCTGCTGTAAATTAAGATGGACCTTCTCATCCAGATATATCACTATGGGAAGTACTTAATTTTCATATCTCTAATTCTGAGAACCAGTTAGGTTTGTGGTTGCACATGACAATCTGCATTATCTCAAACATTTTTCTAAATATTACTTAACAGGTCAATAAAGGGCATTCGAAAGACATGCGTTGAATGGGCGTGCCTTCGTTGAATGTTGGGCGTCGGGCTGGCAACTCGACACCACAAAAAAAAAACAACTGCCAATCATTAGCGGACCGGAGATCCGCTGTGGCGACCCCTAACCAGGAAAAGCCGAAAGACAAACAACAACTTAACAGGTCAATAAAGAGTTATAATTTGGTTAGCAGATTGCCCCTCTCTTTCATACTATTTTAATTTTGTTCATACTTCTCTAGCTCTCCTTCCTACCAAGTTTTAAGATCTTTACAGAAAATAACTGACTGTTAATAAATTACCTATGAATGCTGTTATTTAACAGTTAACATTTTTATTATTAACTATCAGATAAACTAGTTGTGAATTTTACTACTTAATGCTTGGCTTTTTATTATTAATAACCAGTTCAGTGTAAATAAATTTATTTTCTTAATTATCTGTAAATAAATGAACTAGAAAAATACTGTTTTTGAAAATCACCTTTTCTTATACATGCACTGGGAATGAAAAAAAAATATTTAAAACAAGTGGAACAGCATGTATTTTACTTTCTTCTGGTCAAACTTCAAATCATCAGAAGACAAATCAAAAATGCATTTGTTTTTCTCTTTGCAGACATTATTCCCTTCTAGTACTAGACAGCATTTGTTTACTTTTTCAGTTATGACTATTTTTAAGCCAGCAATGAAAGTAAAAAGGTAGACTTGCAGTTTGCTCCTTTTCTGTTCATCAGATTATGAGCATTGTACTTAATTCATTTTCTGCTGCTTTTTTTTTTCAAATGTTAAAATGTGTTTTGTAGTCAGCAAGATCCACCTTGGTTGCTTGAATCTGTTTCCCCTTGTAAATTAAAGCTAAGTAACCTTCCCTCATCTTCTTTCATTTTGCATTCTTTGATATGATTCTTACGTCAGTGAGCTGATTGCTATAGTCCAGGGTACCTCCATTTGTCTACTGGTTGACTTTGAGCAAGCCACTTAGTGACACAGTGCTCCTGGGTCACCCTTGTGCTCTTCTAGTCCCTTCTTTTGTCACTGAAACCAGCCAATCAATGTTCCCTCCTTCTACCATTCTCAGCAACCCTGACATCCTCCCTCATTTCTTAACTAAGATCACCTGGTGGGTGATCATTCCCCTTAATGTCACCTTGGTCAGTCATTGTCTGCTATTATGGTGCCAACAACTTTTTAAAAAATGTACATAATAAGTGGAAACAATAAAAATGTATTTATATTTACAGGGAGGATTATGAACTACACTCCTCACGCTTTAATAAGGCAAAATTAAAAATTAGCATCATTTGTGACTGGGTGCTTGACTGAAGACACATCCCTTCCCCAAAAGTCCGAAACTATTCTTGCATATATACAACACAGATTATATCTGGTCTTTAACTCAAGGGCAAGTTTACTAGACTTAAAGTAGTATGTATAAAGCATTTCACTTTTCTGTTTCCTTCACACTGATGTAGAGATATTGTCCTTGTAAGTGAGAGTTTCTTGCAGTTGCTGTGCCTTAAACAGCATCCTTGGATCACGTATTAATCACCCAGTAGCTCAGACAACACTTAATCTGGGTTATCCATATGGTGACATGTCTTGCAGGGCCCAGTCAGAAATAAGAACCTTTGAGCAATTGCAGCTACCCATATAAGCATACCACTGTATGTATTTCACAAGTTTCTGTAGCCAAAAGAGTGCACGTTGCTAGGTACACTGTGCCAGCTGTGTTTTCCTAATGTATGCATGCAGACCTGCTTCCTGGTGTATTGAACCAGGATGTCTAAAGCACCACCGCTGAATATTGCATCACATATTTGTTTTTTGTAACATCAATTCACAAGTCTGTGGGAGAACAGGTCTATAAAAAAGTGGAAGGGAAAAAAAAAAAAACACGAATTAAGTGTGCATGTTCACATGCCAGAATAAACTCTACACACCCCTTATTAAGTTTTGCCTGGTCAGTGGGCAAGAAAAGCATTATACATGAATACATGCCTGCCTAATACAACTAACAGCTGACATTTTGGCATGTTATCCTTGCTGCTGTACATGGAAGCCACGGTGGTGCAGCGGTAGCATTGTTACCTTACAGCAAGAGGTTCTTCCGTTCGATTCTCAGCTGGAGTGCCTTCTGTGTGGAGTCTGCATGTCCTGCTCGCGGTCGAGTGGCGTTCGAAAGACATGCGTGAATGGGCGTGCCTTCGTTGAAGGTTGGGTGTCAGGCTGGCACCTCAGCACCGTAAAAATCTACTGCCAATCATTAGCGGATTGGAGTTCTGCTGTGGCGACCCCTAACCGGGAAAAGCCGAAAGAAGAACATCCTTGCTGCTGTATCCTAGTTCCTTTTCCCTTACTGGGTTTCTGTAGCACATTGAATAATACTGAGTGCAGGCATACCCTGATGCATGCTTTTAACCAGTTGTAAGTGCAGCTGCGCAACTAGCTGAGTAATCATACACACAAAGAATATGTATCTGCTTCAAAGAAATGTGTAATACTGTCTGGTAGGATTTCTTGAATGCTACGTGATTATTTATTTGTGTATTCACTCATTATCTGTTAAATTTAAATTAACTAGTTTAAGAGACCCTTTTCAGTAAAATCTAAGCCATAAATCAAAGATTAACATTACAAATAGCTGCAACAAGTTAGAAAACAAGTATGCATAGAACACAACTATATGAGAAGAAAGCATATATGCTGCTTTGAAATGCTGTAATATAATGAAAAATAAAGCATATAGAGAAAACAGAAATAGTGCCACAACTGAACTATACATAATACATTAATCAGAACACTAAATCTGTTACTGAATCCTAATAAATACTACTGATTTAAATATGACAGTACATATCATTTAGTATAAATATGAATACTAGATTTATTTATAACAAGTACACTTTTAGACTAGAAGCTGCCAAGCTGCAGTCTGAAGCAAATTTGCAAGTCTGAAGGATATAGATCTCACTATGCTGGATGGAAAATCCCATTACATTGGCTTTTGAGTGTGCAATATTATTTTAGATACTGGTTCAAGGATTTACATCTTTAAAAGTTAATCTAATCCTACTATCCCATTTAAAAAAATTAACATGATTAGTAATCATTGTTGATTGTATTTTACTTCCTCCAGGACTAAAATGATGCCCATGGCTAATAAAAAGTTTTACTTTGGTCAGACAGATATAGAGAACAATATCCATCACAGTCAAATGTAATGCCTAAACAACATGTCCTATATGGACCGACTCAAAGACCTGTCACTATATCTATCCTACAGACTGATAACAGGTGACTTGTGTTTGGCATATAAAGCACCCTCCAACCCAGTACTGATGGATTTAATGCACATCAAGTTAAACAGCATTAGGGGCGGCCACGGTGGTGCAGCGGTTAGCGTTGCTGCCTCACAGCAAGAGGTTCTACGGTTTGATCCTCAGCTGGGGTGCCTTCTGTGCGGAGCCTGCATGTCCTCCCTGTGGTCGCGTGGGTTTCCTCCGGGTGCTCCGGTTTTCCTCCCACATCCCAAAGGCATGCTGTAGGTGGAATGGACACTCTAAATTGTCCCCAGGTTTATGTGTGTGCCTTCTGTGGAAGGTTGGGCGCCGAGCTGGCAACTCGACACTGCAAAACTCCACTGCCAATCATGAGCGAGCGGACAGGTGATCCACTGTGGCGACCCCTAACCGGGAAAAGCCGAAAGAAGAAGAAGAAGTTAAACAGCGTTAGAATTGCTTAGTCTAGGTAATGTAAACCTATTTTGCAACATCAACAGAATGGTTTGGTGGGGCAGGCATATCTCAAACTACCAGCATAGCCATCCACAATCAAAATCATACATAAGTATCATTTCTCAATACTAGTAGCCTAAACAAAAAGTTGCAGTTGACAATATTGATATATGCAGAATTAATGAAACATGGTTTCATAACAGTCTAGGGTTTTAGTACCTACCTGCCCTTCAGACCCAAAGCTGAAATGGGTAATGAAGCTTGTAGGGATGTATTTTTGTTCCTAAGAAATCATTTCACCTCCAGACTCATAATACAGGACAATGACCTTCCCCCACATTCTTCTCATGATAAACAAAACCCAGCACCACATAGTAACCAACTACCACACCCCTTCAATGACACTGACAGACCATAAGGCATATTTTAATGAACTATCCTCTTGGGTGACTTCCAGTAACTAGGGAACCTATATCACCACAAGCAGGTATGTGCAGAGATTCTTGTTTTTCATTAATACCAACTCATTGGACCATCTAGTCCAAATCTGAACAAAGGTCTCGTATTAGACCTGGTTCTCACAAATAGCTCCCCTACATTCAGAACCCATAGTTATCAAATCACTGGTCAATTGTGCTGTGACATTTAAACTAGGCATGAGACCCGAGTCACCTTAAAACCCTTCCATCTTCAGATACTGCATTAAGGCAACTTTACTCCAGCTAACAGATAACCCTACCTCTTTTTAATGGATAAATTCTACACCTATCTCCAAGCTACCACTGATGCCTTTGTCCCTATATGACATAAATATAGTGCAAAGTTTAAGAACAAACCCATTTGGTATAGTCCTATTATCAACAACCTGTGTAATAAAAGGAAGAAACTCCTTGCCCATAGAAGCAAACTGAATACCCCATCAGCTATAGAAGAGCTCAAAATGATCAACAAAGAACTCAGAAACAAAATCAAATCCTCTAAGAGCAAGTACAAACTGTGAATCAGCACCCATGCTGGGGATAACCATAAATCCTTCTTCAGCTATGTCAGGAACCTAAGAAATAATAATCAGATATGCTCTGAGTTAATACAAAACAGGACCACATACTCATACTCTGAGGACATTGCAAACATATCAGTGGACAAATACAACTCAGACTTTAGCTCCATATCCATCAATTTAATCACAGCATATTAGCATGCTTAAATTACCTCCCCAGTCACCTCCAAGCCAGTCCTAAGCTCTCTCTCTCCAAGGCTAAAAGCACTAGCTCCATGGACCTTGAAAATGCTGACTTCATGTCAATGCCAAACACTGCCTGGTTGAAACCTTATTTTGTCTATTCCGTCTCAGCCTCTCCAATGGCTTTGTGCTACAGTTATGAGAAGTCCTGTAGACATACCACTCCATAAAGTAGGATCCGAGTCTGGCCAAGGCAACTATAGAATGGTCTCATCAGCCTTATGTGTAAGGCAATGGAGTGCATTATTATAAACCTCATAACCAAGGATATAGGAAATCTTCAAACCCTGGTCACAGATCAGTTTGGGTTTGATAAAGGCAGATCCTGCCTCATGAACCTGGTGGACTTTTTGAGAAAGTCACTAAGGCATTAGATACTGGCAAATTGTTTCTCATGGCATACGCAGACTTGGCTAAAGCCTTTGATACCATTCTATATTCAGGCATCATTGATAGGGGTAAAAGTAAACCCCTATATTACCCACTGGTTAGCAAACTGGCTCACTGACTAAACCCAGTCTGTCAGTATTGTAGGCACTCAATCAACTAAAAGAGTGGTTATCACAGAGTATCCCTCAGGTCCTGGGACCTCTCCTCTTTGGTATTAATTTCTCTGATGTTATAGCAGATACCAAAGCATGTGGCTGATAAAGTTTGTTGATGACTGCAAACTTGGAGCTATCATAAATATCCCAGCTGACCTACATATTCTTCAGGAGGACTTAACACATGCTAGCAAGTGGTGCTGAGGCCATGGCCTCCAACAAAAATGCCAAAAATGCAGCATTGTGCCCTTTGGCAAACCTTAGCATTCCTACTCCTATCACATATGACACCCCCCCCCATAAAAAACTGACTCAGTCATTTAGGGTTATTTTTGTTGACAATGAACTATCCACGTGACCACTGTTGTTAGTAAATCCTTTTATACCGACAAACTAATCACAAGGGACACATCTTCTAGATCACAGGAGGTTATTGCCCCTGTCTGTTCCTCCCTTATCAGACCAGTAATGAATATAATGACCCATTTGGTGTTTAATTAGCTTGAGATATGATCCAACTTAAGAGACTGCAGTGTTTCCTTACCATTACCCAAAAAAATCAAGGGCAAGTCCTTCTTAAATTACCTTAACCACCTTAAAGTGTTCTCAGTGTTTCATGTCTCCTATTAACTACTGAGAAAAGATCTCTGCCTTGCTTACAGAGTCTTGAAAGATCTGGCCCTAAGAAATCTCCTGCACATCCACAACACTAATAAACACCAGAAACACCCACTCAAGAGACCTAAACTTCCACCAAAACATAAACAGGACCTGTTGTCAGGATAGAAATGCACAGAATGCATCTTTATGGACTAGAATCCCCGGGCAGGTAAAGCAGAATAGCTCCTTGGTGCTTTTTAAGCATAATCTGGATGACTGGATTGGCAAGCATAAGTATGCCCCTGGTCCATCCCCTCTAGCCTTTATGAAACTAGGACAGAGTCTGGTATTAATTCATATATTGGTAAACTGGTGACATAGTTAGGCTAGGCTACAAATGGCCCACTGGATCAACAACCTAGGGTAAACATATGAACCTATAAAACTGTGCATCTCATCTCAACTATATGGCAAGGCCCACTGGGGATCTGTGCCTATCATATGGGCATCCCCAGATCCATCATTGATGGATCTCTTGCACATCTGCAAAACAAACACAAGAAACATGCTGATTCATTTTTGCACTTGCATGCAACCTACACAGCCAGCTGAAGCTCACAGCTGCTCACTTCTGGGGCAGTCTGAAACCTCAGTGAGCTGGCCAATGCTGGGAAAATTATAAAGAAGAAAAGGACAGAACAGAAAAAAGTAATAAAACAATAAAGCAGTCATTGGCCTAATGCTGCATAGGTTATTACTCCCTCACAGCAGTGTTTGGTTATCTGTTTCAGTTTCCAGAAGGGTGCCTTGTCTGCACAGTCTGGATGGCCTCTACATCCATGTGGGTTTTTCACAGCGTGCTCTGGTTTCCTCCCATATCCTAAAGATATGAAAGTAGGTGAATTGGCAATGGCAATTCTCTAAACCACCGGTAGATATATTTAGAGAAGGAGACAGAGAGAGAGAGAGAGAGAGTGTCTTTGTGTGTGTGTGTGTGTGTGTGTGTGTGTGTGTGTTTGTGTGTGTGTGTGTGTGTGTGTGCCTGTCTATGGATTTAGGAACCTGTCCTGAAAATTGCTACACATGCATACCTCTCAACCTCATAGAGCAAGAAGTCTGGATAAAGCCATATATAAAAGTGGGACTAAGGTGCCAAAATAGGGATAAATTTTAAATATTGCTCTTACAAACTTAGAAAGTTGATAGAACAGGTTTTGCATTAGACTGACTTTTCTGAAAGGTATGAAATCTGAAACTCAAATGTCTGTCATTATTTTCTAACTTCAGTCTTTAATGATTTGCCACAAGTTTGCCAGAGAACCACAATTTTATGAAAAACAGACCAAATATATCAGGCAAAAATTTGGACATTCTGCGAAAATTTGTACAGTTGAGAGGTATGTAAATAGAGGAAGTACTCCTCTGTGGAACAACTGTCACAATAAAAGAAAACATTTCCACATTAAATTTAACCTTATTAGGTTAACCTGAGGTTAACCTAACCTCACTTAGGAACAGGCTGTTCAAGCGA